>NC_090927.1:437426858-437729889 GCF_040938575.1 Ambystoma mexicanum | reverse complement strand
TACAAAAATCAAAAAAATAAGGCTCTTTTCAGAGCCGCCTTTCACAGTTAAAAAATAGAAGTGAAGATAAATAAAGCAGGGCCCTTTGTATTTCTTAAAAGTCAGCGGACAGTTCGCGAACATTAAAAAAATTGGGGTGCTACCCTATTGTTACCATTGCATTTTTCTCTGGGAGGAAGTGGTGGCTCTGAAAAGAGCCTTTGGGAGTTGTTTGTATGTCAAAAATTATAAATACTTAACACCTACTTCAAAATGGATACTGTATTTCTAAAAACGGTTGCAATGCATTTTGTACATTTCTCAGAAAAATCTGACTGCCAGCATAAGTAAGATGGACTCCATCTCTGCAAAAAATGTATGTACTACGAAACATAATACTTTCATTGTGAAAAGAGGACATGCCAAAATCTCTTAGAAATGCACAAACAGCCTTATTAACATTGCACCTTGCTTTTTCCATTTGTGGACCAAATGAAGAAGAATGAAGCCTCATTTGTCTCTGCGCAATCCGTGAAAATATTACTTAAGAATTAGGAAACATGTCCATGACTTTCCCAAATCCTTCTTTCATAGCAAATTGCAAAGAAATTCCAGACACATGTCCTAAACTGTTCCCTCCACAATGAATTACAATTATGTCTGGATGTTGCTTTGTTTCCAAAGTAGCACAGAGAGGTAGCAAGTCCAACCACTTCATTCCACGTACTCCATGCCAGTGTACTTCCACATGTGGAAATCCAAGATCTACAGCTACTCCACAGCTTTCTGCATGCACCTTCAACCAATGTATCCACGAATCTACCAACATCCAAACAATCTGTTTTCTGAAACACACAGCCATAGCTATCTGTTGTTCTCTCAGCAAAAAGAGTATCTGAGAAACTCTGTCCTGGCACAACACACCCACTAAACTTTCCTGACCAATCCCTTTCACAGCTCATTCTCATTTGCATGACTTCTGAACCCAAAAATCCCCAGATGTAACTCCTGATGTCCGCGAACTACCGCCATGTCCACGGACATATCGTAACATGAACAGCCCTTCTACCATTTCCACTTCACTCTCTGTGCCATTCCCTCATTGGATGTAGCTAAGAAATCACATGACCATGCACCAATCACATTCAAGACCTCTACATCTAACTGCATCAACATAGATCAGCACTGCAAATGTACTGTGAATCTCTCTGAGTATAAGTGTCATATCATTGGCAAGCACCATCTACAAGAAATACTGTACAAGTCTCCAATATTTCTACTTGCAGCTCCATGCATATCCATATGCATGAACACAAACTACAGGTATGCATATTTTCTGTACAGTACATGAACACATTTTCAAACTGACTTTTAGCTTGTGTAATCAGTAAAATGAATCTACTGTCTTTTTTCCATTTTCCTAATATCAACTATCACTTATAAACCTTTATACTATTTACTTTCTTTATACACACACTATCAAATCATGTGAAACTAACATTTTTTAAGTGAAATTTTTAGACTACATATATTCAAACAAAATTGCATGCATGCACACTCTATGTTCAAATCTCAAAAAAATAATACTTATACAATTACATTTATTTATTTATTTATTTGATTACTTTAATTTAAGCATGACATAAAGGCACTATTACCTAGAACAGCTTAGTTACAGAAATGGTGGTATTCAGTGGTATATTATGAATTTCACAAGACATAATAAAGATATTTTGTTTGTTACAGTTACTCATTGCAATACAATTTGTTCATTAAGAACATATCATATGTATTGAACTGGTGCGAAGTATGTGAATAAGATAGTTTTAATGGTTTTAAGGAAGGCGCTGAGGATTTCAATTAAAAAAATCAATATCTAAATTAAAAACAATGCTATATACAAACAAAATTACTAATTTGTTTCTTTTACAATTGCAGTGAAGACCATTCTCCTGAAAAGAAGCAGCCGATTTTCAAGAACAAAGAAGAGCTAAGAATTAAATTGCTCATTTTAGAAAAAAGTAAGTAGAATATCACCATAATATTTGTATTATTACTCAAACATACTGTAAAGTTAATTCATGCTATTTCTGTGCCTAAAAATAGAGATTGTGCACCATTCTGTCCAAAAATCCCCATGTCTTAAACAACGATTTACAGCCAGAATGGCGCACAAATTCCTACTTTTGCACACACAAATTACCCAACTCAACCACTAGAATTTTCATATTGTAGAACAAACAACTGTTTTTATTGTATACATTAGATTTACTATTTGTACTTCTCCACACCACTAGCTTATTTTTTTCTGTCATCTGAACCTGAGTTTACTAACATATTAATTGAAGAATACACATCCCTACTAGTTGTAGTTCCCAATGTACAATCAGACACCATTACATACATCATCTTACTCAAACACTCATGCACACAGCACACATACATTGCAGAACACCCCAACCCATACCTTCTTTATTTTTTTCAACAGACCCTAAAGAATGCCTACCAAAAGTCAAGTCCGTAGAAAGCAACACAGAAGTAGAGCAAATGAAAATAAAAGTGTCCAACATAAGCATCCATCTCTAGCAGAATTTGTAAAAAAAGTTGAAACAAAACAGCTAATACAGTCATTTAGTGAAACACAAGAAGTTTGAAGTACAAAAACTTTGCCTCCTCTATCAAAATGTAAAACAAACCAAAAAACAATTAACAGAAAATCAGCTATCACTACAAATAAAACTACTTCTTTGACTACAAGGACATTCATTGGACCTGCATTACAGGACCTACTTGTAAAACCACCTTCCATGATATCAAAAGAATATCAACACATCATTAAACTATAAGAAATCTAGTCTATAAACTGTACTATGCTAAAAGTTCTGCTTTAGCACTAGCAAATTTAAATAACATTCTTCTACATGGTACAGCGAAAGACCTACTTCAAGAAATTGACTATATCCAGAAAAAATATTTTGGAAGAGAAAGCCATTTACAGAATGAAATAGCTTTAAACCGAATTAGCAACAATTCTACACATGGCAACCTTTTGCTAAACACACAAAAAAGAAATACTAACATTTAAAAGTACATCAGCTGAAGTACCAAACCATGCGTGTATGTTGCTGCAGAACATTTTTTAAACGTAACACGAAAACTGTAGACCTATCATATAAAATAGAAGACAATGAAGATTCTAAATGGTTTGAATTAGCTCTCTACCTTGTAGCAGAAAACAAATACGAAATAAGTGACCCCTTAATACTTTGCAGTTACTGCACTACAAAACTTGACAACAACCAAACTCCTTCACATGCTATCACAAATAATTTGGAATTCTACCCACTACCAAAACCCCTACAACAACTTAATTTATATGAAAGCATTATAATTCAAACAGTACACCCATTTCAAGCAATAATACGCCTTCAAACAAAAACAGTAAAATTACCTCCCTCTGAATTGGTAAAAGGCATTCGTGGAAAAGTAGTTTATTTACCATTAGATCTAAAAGAAAATGTGCATACTCTAGGAGTGCAACGTCCAATGAAGCAATCTTTAATTATCTTAGTAAATGAAGTACCTACAAAAGACAAACAAATATGGCAACAGCTGGTAGATTTACATAAAGTTAGACAAGCCTTACAACATCTTAAAGAGAATAATGAATATTACAAAGAAATTACTATTGAAGAAAACCTGAAAGATACAACTGAAATAATTCAAGAAACACAAGAAGCTGGTCAATTTGAGCTACTAGATCCTGCTATAATATCAAATACTTTAGACCATTATACAATTCATCCTTTGCACTCCAATGACACCATAGAAGATGCACTGGAAACATACCAAATGCGTCAAACAAAAGGATCACCAATCAGCATGTGGGAAAAAAGTATAGAAGCACGTGTTTTTCCTCTACTCTTTCCTACTGGCAAAGGAGGAAGGTATGATGATAGACCTATTCAAATATCAGCTTCAGAATACCGCTCATCATGGTTGTATTCTGAAGATCCCAGATTTAGACCAAATGTGGAATACATATTCCACCTACTCTTTGAAAGTGAACTAGCAACTTTATGTTACGGAGTTGCACACATATTAAAATCAGGATTCCACTTTCAACATATGACAGCTACACAATTATTACAAAAAGTGCAACAAAAGGATGAGGTTTTACAATCAAATATTACAAATCTATTAGCAAATATGCGTGGTACTAAAGAGTACTGGTTTCAACGTCATGGAGATGTACGTTGTATGATCAGAAACCTTGGCCCACCCACTTGGTTTGTTACATTAAGTTGTGCAGAATATGCATGGGAAGATTTACATGATTTCCTACGCATATCAAATAAAAACAAAACAAACATAGATATACTAACACCAGGAGAACTTTGTTCTTTGGATCCTGTTAATGTTTCAAGATATTTTCACCATTGCTTCATTACTATGCTACATTTTATTTGTAATAAAACTGTTCCTCCCCTTGGAGAAGTGCAACACTTCTTTTGGAGAAAAGAATACCAAGCCAGAGAAGCACCACATATCCACATGCTTTTATGGATTAAAGATGCTCCTAAATTTGGTCAAGACAGTGATGCCACTGTTTTACAGTTTATTGAAAAATATGTCACTTGTGAAATTCCATCAGAATCCACAAATAGTGATCTTCATGCACACATTTTACAATTTCAAAGTCATGAATGTGGCAAATATTGTCGTCGCAAATACAAAAACAAAAGGAAATACTACACCAAATGCCGATTTGGTTTGCCTAGACCAGTTACAAATACAGGTCAATTGAACAACCTCATGTCTTCAGTTAGACATAGTGTTAAAGGTAAGTCACCTAAAAATACATATTACATAAAAAGAAAAGAAGAAGAAAAATATATCAATGATTATAATGCAATCATTGCCCACTTATGGAATGCAAACATAGATGTGGAGTACATTGCAGACAATTCTACTGCAGTTGCACGATATGTCACAGCATACTTAACCAAAGCAGAAAAGACAGAGCTCCAAGACCTCTGGAATGACCTGTCATCAGATAAAACAGTGTCTCAGAAATTATACAGCTTGGGCATAAAAATGCTCTCCCATAGAGAATGTGGATCATATGAAGCAGCTGATCGTTTAACTGGTACTGCATTGTATGGTAAATCTGAAAATATAGTATGGCTAAGTCTTGGTCCAGCTAAACCTAGAAAAAGAGTTCTAAAAACATACGAAGATATAGAAACAATAGCCAAACATGATCCCAACAGCCAAGACATTTTAAAAAAAAAATTATTGGACACATACTACCCAAACAGAAGTAATACTTTGGAAACCATGTGTCTATACCACATAGCCCAAAACTACACATACAAAAATAATATAAAATCTGATGAAAAAAAAGGTAAATACAGAGTGACAAACTGAAGGCAGCTTAGTTAAACTCACTAAACCAAATTTAATTAATCATATCAAATTGTCATTGAAGACTCCTCAACATAAAGAAATATATTACATGTCCCTGCTACAACTCTTTAAACCATGGAGAAAAGAAGAAGAAATACTAGAAAACTATGACTCATATGAGGATGCTTTCAAAGCAAATGAAAGCACTATAACTGATGTAAACTTTACACAATTCAAAACAATGTTGCACAATGAACAGCAACACGAAGAAGAACTCCAGGCCCAACTAGATAAAGACACTCCTGACAGTAGTCAACCTTCTGTAACAGGAAGCCAAGAACCACTGGGAGAACCACTAATAATAAAAGAGGCAGAATTAGCTATGATAGAAGTAGAAAGACTTAACTATACTACAATCAAAACTAAACAACGAACAACGTAGCATTTTTGAAGAAGTAACAAAACAAATTGCACATGGTGTACAACATGAAAATAAAGAATGTTCCTGCCATAATTATAAACCTATACTACTGTACGTCAGTGGTGAAGCTGGTTCTGGCAAAACATTCCTAATCAAAATCATCAGTAAATTCCTTCAACAATTGACAAACAACAAACTGTCAGCTGTTGTCACTGCCCCCACAGGTTTAGCTGCCTACAACATAGGTGGTGTCACTTTACACTGATTACTACTATTGCCAGTAGAACATCAGAACAAATTAGACTATTACAAACTTTCTGCAGAAGCTGCAATGGAACTACGCAGAGTATTGAAACAAATGAAAATGCTACTAATAGATGAAGTGAGCATGGTCTCCAACCTAATGTTGGCTTTGATTCACCTCAGATTACAAGAAGTACTGAAAACAAACTATGAAGAGCTCTTTGCAGGAAAACACAACTCTTTCTGGGTGAGCCGAGAAGCAAACCGAGATTGCCAGTAGGGTTGGAAGGAATATATACAAAGTGTTTGCAGGATTGGGTGGAGTGGCGGTGAGTGGCAGTCCTGCAGTCTGCTACCCCCATTCCAGTGTTTCCAGTGTTTCTTCAGTGTCTACCTTTGCTGGGAGGAGTGTTTCCAGTCAACCCTTCAAAACCTCATTGACTCCGCGGAGCGGACGCGGAGTGGCGGTGAGTGGCAGTCCTGCAGTCATGCCAGGCAAACTGGCAATGACTGCTAAGATCGTCACTCTACCGGCCGGTCACGTCGACCAGGAAGAAGAAACGGGCCGTTGTTTAAGAAGTTCAAGAAAGAACTCTGCATCAGAAAGCACAAACACCTCTTCTGAACACAACCAACTCCCCGGTCTTCTCAATCCTGTGATCACGCTGCACCGATCAACAAAGGGTGCCCCACCTACTGTTCTATCCTTGCTCGGCTGCGAAAAGAGAAAACCCAGACCACCCAGCAACCCTCATCTGCATCACATCCCTCAACCTCCCTATAGAGCTGAATCTCCTACCTTGGACGGCTGCAGCGACGTCCCTCGATTGTCCTTCGCGGCTCCTGTGGCTCCCGCCTGCTCGCAAGCTCCTCCAGCCAGAACCGAAGCTCAACTGCCCCCCGGAGGGGGGACGGCGTTGAGACCTCCGGTCGGGCTGCTTGGCGCATGTGTAGGCGCGCTGCAACTCGGCGGACCTGTGGCCCCAAGGGGGGTGGAGGTCGCGCCTACCCTGTCAGCGAGGGCGGGCCCCGACGAGGAGGAAGTGGGCTGCCAGATCGCCCCTAGGGCCTGGGAGACGCAAGAGGCGGCGTATACACCGGAGACAGCGGAGACTGAAACCACTCCAGCCGCACCTATAGCCCTGCCCCCTACCGTAATAACGGCAGTTGCACAGGTCCATCAAAGTGCTAAACGCAACGTCAGCTCAGTGGACGAACTACAGTCCCCAATCGACGTTGATTCCTCGACTCAACCACCTAATGTCCTAGAAGTGAACCTAACTTTGACAAATTTGAGAAAAAGATCACGGACTGCAGGAGACTTCCCAAATAAACAAAAAAAAAACACGTTAAAAAAGACCAAAAGAAGACACCAACCCCACTGCCCAAACAAGGAGAAAATGTAAACCAGGGCAAAGCGAACAATAAAACCCACGTGGGTAAAAACAAATTCAAAAAGGGCGATAAAGAAACCACAATCACCTTTGAAGCTATTATCAGACTTCTTTTGCAAACATTCCAAGGAAATTCAAGATAAATGCCAAGAACTAACAGATGCGGAAATGTTGGAAGCTGTAAACGAAAACACCCCCCCTCGAAAACAGCGTAGGCTGGCGCCTCCACTCAGAAACCTCTCACCGCCCCCACTAAGAAGGGCGGGCTACCTCTCCCATAACATAAACAAAGACAACTGGCAATTCGCAGATAAACCTGCACCATCAATCTCTTCGCCAAAACCTGCCTCACAGCCTAGGGAACAAGCTCCCGTCCAAGATGAAGCTGCCATCACTCTTTCAGCCTCTTTGCCGACAAGGATTACAGCTGTCAGGACAGAAGTGTTGGCTTCAGCCCAGGAAAACCCAGAAATGTCGACTGTCATAGAGCACGAACTGGTGTCGCGGGCCCTGACTCAGTCAGACAAGGATCTTCAAACGACGACACCGAGCGCCGCTATGAAAAGCCTAAGTTCAGCCTGTGTAGGTAGAAGCCCATTAATTAGACCAAACTCTCCTCAAGAGGCGATACCAATGCACGCTCAAGACATCTTAACAGATGCCTATGCCAGCGAAAAAGATCTAGTGGCAACGCCTCCTTTCGTGGGGTGGGACGAGCCAAAATCAGCAAGCAAACAAGTCTCAGGAAGCAACCGGAGCAACAAGTTACCCTCAATGCCCAAACCAAACCCACAGTTTGAGAGAACCCTGGATTCCCTTTACTCAAACCTTAATAACTATAATAATCAAAGAAGACATTCATTAGACCACCCCTCTAGAACATCCACCACGGGGCATACCTCAACTCGCTTATCGTCCCCCCCACGAAATAGACTCTCTTCTCAAAGCTCAACAACCCCAAAAGACCCTTTACCAAAAAAACTAGACATGTGCACTCTGATGTCAGCTTTAACGATCGCCCTTGCTCCATTCACCAAATTTTACGAAACAATCGGGGCACCTTGAAAGACCAGATCTCAATTCAAGCGTCCATGTCAACCAAATTGACCTTCTTAGAAGGATACATAATGGCTCTTGATATGAAACAAAAACACACTGAATGTCTTCGGCTTCAGCAACCTGTTTCACCTGGCACAACTGTAAATTGTCCCGAGAGTGTGGATTCCTCGTGGCAAGCAGAGATACCACGCGAATCCAAGGGGACCCAAACAACACCATTTATCGACTTAACAACATCGGTTCCTGCACTAACAGCAACAGAAAAGATCGTAAAAGAGCCATTAGAGGCCATCTCAAAATCCAGAATAATCACAACCGTCGCATCAATATTTCAACATCAAGCCACCCCAAAGGGCAAACTCCCGCCGCTTCTAAAAATTTCAGCAACCCATCCTACCCAATTGTCTGCAGCAAAAGAAAAGCAAAGAGTAATATCGGAAGAAAGTGACCCTATTAACCTTTCGCCAAGAGGGGCGAGGCCTTCCTAAATAACGAGGACTTGATGAACATTTCACAGCACTTAACGGACTCGACAACACCTCAGTCATTGAACGACAAACTCACGCCAGAAACAGCCAAATCATTAGCTCAATCACAAACAGGATCCAATGTCGAAGATTCAGGGCCCGAGTCTCCATTTCTCACCCTTGAAAATCGTAGAAGGAGAGCCACCAGGAACCATGAGGACTCGCAGAAACCCGAACCTCATCGATCGAATCATAATTCAAAGAAAAGACCAATTCACCAAACACATGGAGTAAGAACGCGAGAAAACCGCTCTCACAACTCGAAAGGACGCAACGAAGAAACTCAACGCCCCAGATCTGACGTCCGACGATCAAGTGACCGCTTGCAAAGAACTACTAATAGATCCACTGCAAGCCGAAAAATCCTCTTAGACCGCCTCCGCAAAAGACCTCAAATTAGATGGATCCTAAAACTAGAGCAAATTTCAGGAAACCGGGATAATGTAACTTTAAACAGAGGAACAGTTCTTGACCTGTTTAGTTACATCCCGAAACTGTGTGCGGTGAAGTCCGCTGATTTCCAGACAGTAGACCCAAGCCATATCAATCTTAAGGCGATTTCTCACCTCTACATCTCATCCTCAACTACAAACAAAATACTAAGATCAGCCGCAGAAGACTTGTTAACGATGGGCTACAACCTAACCGAATCTTCAAGGAAAATAAAAATACTCAAACCCTCAGACTCAGAAGAGCGCTCTAACCCTTCAAAGGGAAAAACGGATAGGAAACAAGCCCCTCAAAAACAACACTGCTCCACAAAGAGATCCCGAGTTATTCAAACCAAACGCGGAAAGAGCCCGAAAACCCGACTCACAAGAAAGACCCGACGTCATCTATAAAACCATCTGATCAACACTTATTATCTCGTTATCAACCCCAAAATACTCCACCCTCATCAGCACCTCAAAGAGATAAGCGGGAACAACGCCAAATGAAAGGCCCACAGAAAATACAAAGGATGGTTCAAAACGAGACTTACTCCAACGTGGTAAAATCTCTTCCAGCGTCCACACTTGAGACAATGTGGTCATGGCTGCCAAAGGCTCTGAAGCCTAAACGGCAAAAATAGCCACTCAAGTACAAGACCTACTGCGACACGAACGAAGATCAACAAACTTCGAAGCACGACCAAATAAAGGTTTGCTCATGGAACACCAGAGGCTTCTGCCACCTAACTTCCTCGGGCTCAATAAATTGGAACAAATACAATATTATTTGTCTCCAAGAGACCTGGCTTCTTCAACCCCCGATTATCGATGGCTACGAGACAAACACAGTCGCAGCCAAAAAAGGCTCAACAGGAAGGCCGACTGCCGGCCTACTCGTGGCAATCCGAAGTGGCCGTGGCCTAACAAACATCAAAAAATTAAAAGAGACCCACTACATGTTAATGGTGAAGCTAAACTGGTCACATGCTACGGAGACTAACACACTCCAGACAAAGTCAATGATTATCATCACCATATACTGGAACCCGGCCACAATAAATACCCAAAAATTCATCAAGGAACTGGAACGAGAAATTGACTGGATTCACCTAAACCAGCAAGTAGACCACATACTCATATGCGGGGATCTCAACATCAGTTGTCAAAACCTCGCTGACCCTCCTACTTCAAAATCCAAAGGACCAACAACAGAGGAAAGGGTATCCAAATGGTTGAACTTAATGGACTCCAGAGCATTCTTCAACCTTGACCACGTCTTCTACGACCCAAAAAGATGTCCAACCTGGGAGAGAGTAAACTCTAAATCAACAATCGACTACATCTTCGTCTCCCGGCCATTATTAAACCTAGTAACATCATTCAACGTCATAAGAACAGAGGAGAGTGACCACAACCTCTTAGAAACCATCTGGTCTTCGGCCCCGCCTAAAAACATCTCGATGCCAACCAATATAGAACCAACAACTCAAGGCACAAGACTGAGAATGAACGAAAGAGCAATAAGCACCTTGACGGTAACCTATAAAGATCTAACTATACGTGAACAGCCTTTGTTGGTCGACTATACTCCATTGTTGACTACATTCAGATTCCCAAGTGGAAAGAATAGCCACACTAGACCCCAACAGAAACACACTTTCGATAAACTAATCTCAGAAAAGAAGAGGGAGCTAAGAAGAGCAAAAAGCCAAGCATGGAAAATTAATCCCCAATCAGCACAAACTGTCATTACAACAGCAGTCAAAGCCTACAAAAATTGGCTGAAAGGCTATCGCCACAACCTCTATCAACAGGATGCAGAAAACATTCTCACGGCAATAAACGGCAACCACGCGAGAGACTTCTGGACTCTCATCCACTCAGCTACACCTGGAGCCCTCCCTTGCCAACTTAACGGAATCGCCGCTGCAGTTTGGGAGACCTATTTTGAAACCCTATTCCAACAACCAGCCACCACCCAGGATTTAGCGAGCGGCACTGACTCCCCATGGATCAAGTTAGATGACCCTGAAGACATCCAAATTCAAATAAGAAAATTAAAACCATCTCGTGCCCCTGGACCGGATGGAATAACAAACTTTGATTTGAAATCATATCCTCCGGAAGCGTGGTCCTCACTCCTGAGCATAATCTTCAGCCGCTGCTCGGCTTCCAAATCTATTCCACCATCATGGACCTGCGCGAACATTGACCCGATTTATAAAAAAGGAAACAGGGCTGATCCAGCAAACTTTCGCCCCATAGCCCTTTTGGATCCAATAGGTAAACTTTTTGGTTCCCTTCTCTTGCAACACTTCACCAGGTGGGCAAACAACGCCCCTTGTCAAGACAACCTTCAAACCGGCTTCAAGAAGAACTTAGGCACGAACGCCAACATCTTGATATTGAATACACTGAAAAATAAGATCCTGGAAGGCAAACCCAACTTATACATCACGTTCGTGGACCTAACCCAGGCGTTCGACAAAGTGGATCGTGCAAGACTATGGCAGAAACTAACTCAATGGGAATGCCCTCCCGAGCTCCTGAATCCAATCAAGGCTTTATACTCCAATACGTCAATGAGAGTCCGGTTAAACCAACAAGGGACCCTATCTGGGGTGATAAAAACAGCCAGAGGGGTAAAACAAGGCTGCCCGCTGGCACCTGCCCTATTTTGGACCTACCTAGGTGATTTTCAAGACTCAGAAAAACAAATCCGTTCATTTCCACCAAAGTTAGGAGGAGCTCAGATCAGTCGCCTGCTGTACGCAGACGATCTGATCCTATTGGATCACACCCCAATAGGTCTCAAACGACAACTGAATAACCTGCAAAGATACATGGCTGAAAACAACTTGGAAATCAACGTGTCAAAAACAAAAATGATGGTGCTCCAAAAAACATCTAAATCGAAGGAAAAGATTTGCCTCCATTTGGGTCCGACCCAAATCGAAATTGTGACTAACTTTAAATACTTGGGTGTCACGTTAGACAGCTCCTTGAAAGAAAAAGCTGTGCAAGAAGTTCTCATCGCGAAAGCTAAGAAGCTATCCATACAGGGGAAGGCTATAGACATCAAATTCGGACGTTATTCGCTAATCCCAGTGAGAGACTTTTATAAAAAAAAGGTAATACCATCACTAACCTACGGGATGGACGCTATGCCAAACCTCCCACCAGAGCTTTGGCCTAAATTGGAAGCCTCTTTCTGGAGAAGAATTCTTGGCCTCCCAAAATCGACCCCGATCGCCTTGATCAGGAGAGAACTAGGCCTCCTATCCTTGGGAACCACAGTAGCGTTAAACAGTATCCTATTATATAGGAAATGTATCATGCCAGATTCCCCGTACGCCTACCGTCTGATAAGTCAAGAACTGGAACTGAAATCATGCAAAACACTCCAGAACTGGGAATCCAAGATGCTCAACCTTTTACATTCAGTGGATAGCTGCAAGGATGAACTGATAACCAATCCAGTCAAAACCTCTAAAAAAATCAAAGAGTGGGATTGGATAAAAACTCTAGAAACAGCAAATAAATACAAATTGACCAGCCACCTCCCACCATTCTTTAACAAACTAGACACTTTGCAAACATACCTCAAACTTTGCCCAAGTAGATCAGCTCGACTGTACTTTTTGAAAATTCGACTGAACCTCCTGGGAACAAATGAAATTTTGGCTATTAGGGGCTTAACACCAACAAACGCATGTCGCTGTTGCAAATCCACCACAGAAAGAGAAACAATCCGTCACCTCCTCCTGAACTGCCCAGAGACACGCGACATCCGCTTCACCTACTTGAAGAACAACATCTCTGACTTTTCTTCACTAGATGAGGAAAATTGCTGGAATAAGCTGATCGCTGGTGACAAACCGGGCTGGGCCCTGGCGACTGTAAACATCATGCAATATATCATCAACGTGAAGCTTCCACTCCACATTCCGAACATTCTCCCCATCACGAACAACTAACCTAAAAGGAACTCATGAGATACACATAACCTGATCCTTCACGTCTCCGACGGAAGAAAACTCGTTGATCTGCTATCCTCCCTGTTTGGCCTTCGGACTTGAAGAAAAATTCAATCCACTGCTTTGTTAAAAAATCCGAAGTGATTAAATAAACAAAAAAAAAAAAAAAAGTATTGTTTTCGGAGATCTTCTTCAATTTACACCACATTAGGACACAAACTCTGCTGTAAAACTGTTGGCAGCATTGGAAATGTCAACCTTTGGCAACATTTCCAATACAGAGAATTAACAGAAAACATGCAGCAATCTGCAGATCTCACTTATGCCAACATCTTAAAAAGTATCAGAGTTGGTATACTCTCTAAAGAAGCAGAAACAATATTGAAAACCCGGCAAATTAATGCACTTTATGGCGATAATGCATGTGCTACAGATGTTATGGAACAATTAGCCCACAAAAATGTCAATTGTGTGGCCTTAATGCCAACTCTTGCAAGCTGCTTCAAATTCAATGAAATAATGTTAAGTAAAGAAATGCAACCAATAATGGAAATTAGCGCCACAGACAAACTAGATGTACATGTTATGACACTACCTATGTGTGACCAAGCCACAACAAGACTAAACAGTTTAGAAAAATCAATCTCAAACACAGCAGGCTTATAAAAGATATTAAAATTATCCTTAAATTGCAGAGTAATGCTTAAACATAACCTTGACGTGGACCAAGGACTAGTTAATGGAGCACTGGGTACAGTTGTTGGTTTTCAAACATACCCACGTGACAACAAAATTCAGTTTGTCAATATACTCTTTGACAAACTTTCAGAAGTTAAACGGATAGGACGCTGAACAGCTCGATTCCTTCTCTTCAAAGACATGCATGTACGCAGAGAACAATTTTCTCTAACTCTTGCATACGCAGTCACGATTCATAAATCACAAGGTCTTACTCTAGACAAAGCAATGATAGATATTGGTAACACAGTCTTTAAAGAAGGCATGAGCTATGTAGCACTATCACGCTTACGTACACTTGACGGTCTATTTCTAATCAACTTTGATGCAAGTAAAATAGACGCTGATATTCCTTGCATTTTAGAATACATTAGACTTCGCTCACTATACACACCCCATCGAAACACATATTCTGTTCCACAAAAAGTTAAACATTATAAAAGAAAAATAAATCAAACAGAAAAGCAACAGGATGTCACTAAAAATCCTCCAAAGAGATTAAAAGAAACTAATACTTCATCAAGTACCACAAGCAAAAAAGAATCAATTAGGGAAAGTAAACCAGGTACTTCTTCAAAGAAGGAAGACAAACCCCAAAAAAAGTAGTTAGATACAGAACTACCTAGTCCATTTAAACTCTCAAATATAGTTGGTGTAAGTTGCTAGGCAAATGTAGCAATGAATATTCTATTTCAATTGCCACCAATTGTTGACAACATTTACTTACACAGTACAGACCCATTGTGTTTGCAAATGTTAGTACTTCACAGAAATGCAGCAAACAATCCTGACAACACGTATAGTGTTTATGGAATAAGACAACAATTGGACTACTGTGCTGGAATGGTGAAATTCACTATAAACTCACAGGAAGATCCACAAGAATTTCCAATGTACTTACTACAAGTACTGGAAAACAAAAACATACCTATAAATGAAATCTTCCAGATTTCATACATGTGGAAACACACATGCACTCTCTGCAACAATGTGACACAAGAAGAAATCCCCAATGAACGCTTCGTATATGTATCAATACCTAATTGTGAATCCATTCCATTTCAGCAACTTGTGCAAAATGCAAACCATGGTAGATTATGTTCTACCTGCAATTCAGATAATCGCTCCACGTTAGTAATACAAACTCATAGTAAATACGTAATACTAATGCTTCTACGTTACAATGCAGATGGTACCAAAAACAACTGCAAGCTGACTGGATACACAATTGGTCAAATATCACTTGGTAAGAAAACCTTCACAACAATAGGTATAATCTACCACGCAGGAGCCACAACCAATTCAGGGCACTACACTGCATATATAAAAAAGAAATGTGGATGGTTTCAATGTAATGATAGTACCATTACTCTAAAGAAGAGATTACCAGCAAATCTTACAAACGCTTATTTAATGTTCTTAAAACCAAAATTTGATAACTAAACTGTACTTAAACCTCAAGTAAACTTGTAGTAAAAAATATAAACTGTTAAAATATTCCAAAAGCTATCTAACTGCCCAAAGATTCTACAACAATTAATCACATAAATGAATACCACTAAATTAGAGCAAAAAATAGACAATTAGAATACACCAATTGGTATCTATCTGTCCCAAAATTTAACAATATCCAAACAGATAAATCAATACCACTAAAATATATCAAAAAATAGACAGTTAGAATATGCCAATTGGTATCTAACTGTCCCAAAATTTAACAACATCCAACCAGATAAATCAATACCACTAAAATATATCAAAAAATAGACAGTTAGAATACGCCTACTGGTATCTAACTGCTCCAAAATTTCATAATATCCAAACAAATAAATAATATGTTACTGCTCCAAAAAAAATGCAACAACCCAATGTATAAAGCATTAGCCAGAGACAACAAATGTTCACTGAAAACAAACAAACAAATAAACTGTAGCATAACAGAAAAAGTTTTTTTTTTTTTAATCCAACATGGATTTGTTTTTCTCCCACAGACCCAATGATTTTAGCAACGAACACAGAAACTGAGCAAATTGCACCGAACTCTGGTTTGTAATCTACTAAATAAAAACATGTTGATTATACAATGTAAAAAGTCATTACAAAATACTAATACTAACATGCTATTTTTTTATCACAGAAATTAACAAGAAATACATGTACTCCAGTTGCTAAACCAAACAGTAAGTATATTATACACTCTATGCCCTGGCCACAACCATCACAACCATCACAGCATATCACACCCATAGTATCTTATAACTTTGTTCCTTATAAATTAGTTTTTGACCCAAAGTTATAAGCAACTATAAATGTGATATGGTGCGGTGGTTATGGCACCCAACACTCTATGCCCTGGCCATAACCACCGCAGCATATCACACCCATAGAGTAAAACATTTCAACTCTGACCTATGGAAACTTTTAATGTCCGCGGACATTACCAGTGTTCTTAGAACACTTTCAATTTGCCAGCGAACAATACAGACACCGTCTTCAGGACACCCCCTACGAACATTTCAGGACACCGCGAGAGTTCTTAGAACACTTTAAACTCGACAACGAACAATACGGACAGCGTACTCAGGACACCCGCTACGAACATTTTAGGACACCGCGTGTGTTCTTAGAACACACCCCCATTTTGTTTATGTGTGAACATTTCAGGACAATGCAAGAGTTCTTAGAACACTTTCAACTTGACAATGAACAATACGGACAGCGTCCTCAGAACACCCCCATTTTGTTTATTTGCGAACGTTTCACGACACACCGAGTGTTCTTAGAACACTTTCAACTTGCCATCGAACGATACGGACAGCGTCTTCAGGACACCCCCTGCGAACATTTCAGGACACCACAAGAGTTCTTAGAACACTTTCAACTTGACAACGAACAATACGGACAGAGTCCTCAGGACACCCCCTAGGAGCATTTCAGGACAACGCGTGTGTTCTTAGAACACACCCCTATTTTGTTTATTTGCGAACATCTCAGGACACCGAGACAAATCTTAGGACACTTTCAACTTGCCATCAAACAATACGGACAGCGTCTTCAGGACATCCCCTACGAACATTTCAGGACAACGCGTGAGTTCTTAGAACACACCCCCATTTTGTTTATTTAAGACTATTTCAGGACACCGAGACAGTTCTTAGAACACTTCAGGACAACGCGTGTGTTCTAGACCACACCCCCATTTTGTTTATGTGCGAACATTTCAGGACAACGCAAGACTTCTTAGAACACTTTCAACTTGACAATGAACAATACGGACAGCGTCTTCAGAACACCCCCATTTTGTTTATTTGCGAACATTTCAGGACACCCCGAGTGTTCTTAGAACACTTTCAACTTGCCATCGAACAATACGGACAGCGTCTTCAGGACACCCCCTGCGAACATTTCAGGACACCGCGAGAGTTCTTAGAACACTTCAGCACAACACGAGTGTTCTTAGAATACACCCCCATTTTGTTTATGTGCGAACATTTCAGGACAACGCGAGAGTTCTTAGAACACTTTCAACTTGACAACGAACAATACGGACAGCGTCCTCAGAACACCCCCATTTTGTTTATTTGCGAACATTTCAGGACACGCTGAGTGTTCTTAGAACACTTTTAACTTGCCATCGAACAATACGGACAGCGTCTTCAGGACACCCCCAGCGAACATTTCAGGACACCGAGAGAGTTCTTAGAACACTTTCAACTTGCCATCGAACAATACGGACAGTGTCTTCAGGACACCCCCTATGAATATTTCAGGACAACGCGAAAGTTCTTAGAACACTTTCAACTTGCCATCGAACAATACGGACAGCGTCTTCAGGACACCTCCTACGAACATTTCAGGACAACGTGAAAGTTCTTAGAACACTTTCAACTTGCCATCGAACAATACGGACAGCGTCTTCAGGACACCCCCTACGAACATTTCAGGACACCGCGAGAGTTCTTAGAACACTTTCAACTCGACAATGAACAATACGGACAGCGTCCTCAGGACACCCCCTACGAACATTTTAGGACAACGCGTGTGTTCTTAGAACACACCCCCATTTTGTTTATGTGTGAACATTTCAGGACAACGCGAGAGTTCTTAGAACACTTTCAACTTGACAATGAACAATACGGACAGCGTCCTCAGAATACCCCCATTTTGTTTATTTGCGAACATTTCAGGACACACCGAGTATTCTTAGAACACTTTCAACTTGCCATCGAACAATACGGATAGTGTCTTCAGGACACCCCTGCGAACATTTCAGGACACCACAAGAGTTCTTAGAACACTTTCAACTCGACAACGAACAATACGGACAGAGTCCACAGGACACCCCCTACGAACATTTCAGGACAACGCGTGTGTTCTCAGAACACACCCCATTTTGTTTATTTGCGAACATTTCAAGACACCGAGACAGTTCTTAGAACACTTTCAACTTGCCATCAAACAATACGGACAGCGTCTTCAGGACAACCCCTATGAACATTTCAGGACAACACGTGAGTTCTTAGAACACACCCCCATTTTGTTTATTTACGAACATTTCAGAACACCGCGAGAGTTCTTAGAACACTTCCGGACAACGGGTGTGTTCTTAGAACACCCCCCCCATTTTGTTTATGTGCGAACATTTCAGGACAACGCGAGAGTTCTTAGAACACTTTCAACTTGACAACGAACAAGACGGACAGCGTCCTCAGAACACCCCCATGTTGTTTATTTGCGAACATTTCAGGACACCCCGAGTATTCTTAGAACACTTTCAGCTTGCCATCGAACAATACAGACAGCGTCTTCAGGACACCCCCTGCGTACATTTCAGGACACCGAGACAGTTCTTAGAACACTTTCAACTTGCCATCAAACAATACGGACAGCGTCTTCAGGACAACCCCTATGAACATTTCAGGACAACGCGTGAGTTCTTAGAACACACCCCCATTTTGTTTATTTACGAACATTTCAGAACACCGCGAGAGTTCTTAGAACACTTCCGGACAACGGGTGTGTTCTTAGAACACCCCCCCCATTTTGTTTATGTGCGAACATTTCAGGACAACGCGAGAGTTCTTAGAACACTTTCAACTTGACAACGAACAATACGGACAGCGTCCTCAGAACACCCCCATTTTGTTTATTTGCGAACATTTCAGGACACCCCGAGTATTCTTAGAACACTTTCAACTTGCCATCGAACAATACAGACAGCGTCTTCAGGACACCCCCTGCATACATTTCAGGACACCGAGACAGTTCTTAGAACACTTTCAACTTGACAACGAACAATACGGACAGCGTCATCAGAACACCCCCATTTTGTTTATTTGCGAACATTTCAGGACACCCCGAGTGTTCTTATAAGACATTCAACTTGCCACAGAACAATACGGACAGCGTCCCCAGAACACCCCCATTTTGTTTATTTGCGAACATTTCAGGACACCCGAATGTTCTTAGAACACATTCAACTTGTCACAGAACAATACGGCCAGCGTCCCCAGAACACCCCCATTTTGTTTATTTGCGAACATTTCAGGACACCGCAAGTGTTCTTAGAACAGTTTCAGTTTGCTTGCGAACAAAACGGACACATATTGAGTCCTCAGAAAACCCCCCATTCAGTTTATTTAGAACATTTCAGAACACCTGTGATGTCCGCAGACAAATCAAACACAAAAAGAACATCTATCAAATAAAAAAGCACAGCATTTAACCTATCTCATACCCTTCCATCCTCCCCAAACACTCCTACACACCAACACACTCTACTAAACACACATTTTTCAACAAACTTTCACTGCGCTGTCCGCGAATCCAAGATGACGGGCGCTACCGAAAATCTGACGTGCTTCACGCTTAACACCGTTCAATCAGCGAACACGTCGCATGTCCGTGGACATCACGCAAGCCGATTGGCCAATCAGGACACTGTCCACGGAGTGAACAGGGAGTGTGTCCGCGGACCGAACACAGATATCATTAATTTTTTTTACCTACTTTTTTGTCATTTAAAAACTACTGGACGGATTTTCACCAAATTTCCAAAAGCACGCTTTCGGGACCAAGCCGCTGCTCCTGGTCCAAATTTGGTGAAAATCCGTCCAGCGGTTTGGGCTGTAGGCGCAAGCAAACATTTTTTCCCATTCAGCCTATGGGAAAAAAAAAAGTTTTGGGACCCCCCCTATAACTTTGCCCCCCCTGGACGAATCCTCACCAAACTTTGCAAAAAAATTCAGAGTGGGCCATATGTACATTTGCAAAGTTTGGTGAGGATTCGTCCGCGGGGGACGAAGTTATAAGCCGCCCAAAAAGTGCTCTTCCTATGGAAACAGCAACTTAACCATAACTACATGGCCACTACCGTGGCCATGTAATACAGTTACATATATATATATATATATTCAAAAAACCTTTGTTGAGGGGCCGTTATGGTTAAGTTGCCCTAACAAAAACCTGTACTTCACTAAAAAAATACTTTCCATCTCCTCTTTATGCTACAAATTAAAACCGAAAACCCCCCTGAAATTCGACAGTTATGGTAAACTAAGCTCCCAACCCTGCCACCACCCCTGCGCACTGCTAACACTAACACCCAGACCATGAAAAATGTCATTTCAAATGTCAATGATGACATCAATGATGACATCACTTGTTTAGCCCCTTTCTTTTCCTTCCCTGCCATACATATATATGTACATTCAGTAAAAAAGTCACTAAAGGAATGTTATACTTCACAGTGCAACCAAACACCACTGCACATTCCCCCACTATAGTAAACTAAGCAACCATAACTCGCGTCATCTACGTGCATTGCTAAGACTAACACCCAGGACATCAAAGATGAGATCACAATTATCATTGATGACATCACTGATGACATCACATGTGTGCCCCACTTATTTTGGTGCATTGAAAAATGTAGGCTAGGTGGTTTTATTCACTGACCAGCACAATATGAAAATTGAAAAGGTGCTGTATAGCAAAACATCACCCTTGTCGTGTGTTCTTAAAGTACTTTCCTTAGAGTCTGGTGTCAGCTCATGATGCACATGCATGGGGCAATAGCAGGCCTCAAACACACAATTAATTTGTATACAGGAAGATAAACTGTGGGATGCTGCTAGTTCTTTCTACCCTACTTCAGTTTCCCTGTATGTGCCTCTCATTTATATGCATTGGGTCGTCATATGTATTGTTTGTTGTAGCACAAGTGTGTAGTAAGTCTAGATTTGTGAGGTAGTTATTACATGTGTAACATTACACAATCACCCCTGACATCTTGCTACCAACATAATGGAAAGAACCACTTGTAGGTAGGGACTTTTTAGGAATATTATTTTCACATGTGATATCATCAGTGATGTCATCAATGATATTTGTGATCTCATCTTTGATATCCTGGGTGCTGCTTAACTTGCACAAAAATGTAAGTACAATAGAACCTTTGTATTATAACTACTCCTCAAAGATGCTGCGTGTGTTATTTGTTTTTTTTGGGCACCAAAGCAAGCATTGATTTGTAAACCGTTCTACCTACAAATATCCATTTATTGAACAAAGAATAACAGGCAGAATGACTGACAAATCCCTGTGTGTTTGGTACTCAAATAACATACGTAATCCTTAGAAGGTTAGATTGTGAAAAGAAGTTGCCGTAGCAAGTTTTTGGCATTTCGGTTATTAATAATGGTTCTCGTCACAAGTAGGCCACTTTGCACTCTCATCTGAAGAACATTGTAGTAGTATACAAACAGTAAAGTCGCCTTACCAAATCATTGCAAGAGTTCAATGCACGTTGACACACCATGACAAATACCTTCCCCATCAGACTCATGCACACATGCACACTGCACACATACATTGGACAACAGACCAAAGTATATTTCTTTCTCAACAGACATCAAAGAATGCCTACCAAAAATCAACTCTGTAGAAAGGAACGCAGAAGTAGAGCAAATAAAAATAAAGGTGCCCAATGTAAGCATCCACCTGTTGTAGAGTTTGTAGAGAATGTTGATACAAACCAGCTAATGCAGTTGGGTAACAAAATAAAGGCAGTCTCAACAACCAAAACTGTACCTCCTCCATCAAAAAGTGTCACAAAACACAAAAATGTTGTCAAAAAAATGCCTACCAGTATAGCTAACAATGTTCCTAATAATCCTGATAGTGTAAGAAGAACCCATAGTAAAAAAAGTATTTTAGCAAAAATGTTTCATCACAGAGTCTTTCAGAATCTACTAAGAAGAGGATCGAAATCATCCTCACCCCTTAAAACCTACCATAGAAAGTTAATCCTACAAGCTCTCGTGGACAGTGCAATCCTTCTCAAAAGGAATTTGTTCATATTAGTGTTAAATAGGATGAAAGCACTAACAAAACTAAGTACCAAACTACAAAAGAAACTCAGCAATAAACGGAATGTGAACAAAAATAATTTCTTACAAGTTTGTGGTGGTGAATGGAGTCACACACCTACCACAGAGCCATATTTTAATGAAGAAGCATACAAACAAAATCAAACAAACACAATTGCCATCCATAGCAGTGGACGGGGTATGAGAAAATCAATACTACCATTATGGAACAAGAAACACTGCTTACAAAACTATCCACTGAAAACTCAGAATTACCTCTCGATTCAGCAGAACCACACCGTCCAGTATACAAATGGCCGTGCACTTCAATGTGTGTCATTCCAAACAAAGCTTTCAAATCTTTACGTCAGTTCCTCAATCAATATGTAAAAGGTAAAGACAAAAGTAAAATGAAAGTGCTGCAAAATATGGATATTTGTCCAGTGCAGAAAGACACAGGACTAAAAGGACATTCATTAGCCTGCATTTCTGGGCCTATTTTCAAAAGTACCTTCCATGATATCAAAAGAATATCAATACATCATTCCAATGTGAGAAATTTAGTGTATAAAATATACTATGCAAAAAGTCCAGCTTCAGAATTAGGCAATTTAAATACCACTCTTCTGCATGGTACACTCAAATACTTACAAGAAGAAATTGACCGTATTCAGTAAAAGTATTTTGAAGTGAGAGCAACTTACAAAATGCAACAGTTTTAGAACATAGTAGCAACAATTCTGCACATAGCAACCTTCTATTACACACATACAGAAGAGAAATAGTAACATTTAAAAGGCCATCGGTTGAAGTACCAATCCATGTGTGTGTGTGTTGTCGCAGAAAGTTTTACAAAAGGAACACTAAAAATATGGACATATCATACAAAATAGAAGACAATGAAGACTCTAAATGGTTTGAATTAGCGTTGTACCTTTTAGCTGAAAACAAATATGAACTAACTGAACGCCTAATATGTTGCAGTTACTGTACTGCAAAATTAGACAACAATCACACTCCTTCACGTGTTATTACAAATAATTTGGAATTGTTTCCATTACCAAAAATCCTGCAACAGCTCAATTTGTATGAGAGCATAATAATTCAAACAGTTCACCCATTTCAAGCAATTATACGCCTTCATACAAAAACAGCAAAATTACCTTCCTCTGAATTGGTGAAAGGCATTTGTGGCAAAGTAGTTTATTTGCCATTAGATCTAACGGAAAATGTACACACTCTAGGAGTGGAACGTTCAATAGAGCATTCTTTAATAGTCTTGGTAAATGGAGTGCCAACAAAGGACAAAAACATTTGGCAACAATTAGTAGATTTACACAAAGTTAGACAAGCATTGCAATATCGAAAAGACAATAATAAGTACTACAAGGAAATAAATATTGATGAACGTTTAAGGGAAACAACTGAAATAATTCAAGAGCCATCAGAAACTGGACAATTCAAACTTCTGTATCCAGCTACAGTATCCACTCTTTTGGACCGTTAAACAATTCATCCATTGTATTCCAATGAAAGCATAGATGATGCACTAGAAACTTACCAAATGCGACAAACCAAAGGGTCACCAATGAGTATTTGGGAAAAAAGTATAGAAGCATGTGCTTTTCTACTGCTATTTCCTACTCCCAAAGGTGGAAGATATGATGATAGACCCACTCAGATTGGGGCATCAGAATACCGCTCATTACGAATGTATTCGCAAGATCCCAGATTTAAACAAAATGTGGAACACATATTCCACCTACTCTATAAAAGTGAATTAGCAACACTATGTTATGGAGTTGCACACATTCTTAAATCTGGAACCCACTTTCAAAATATGTCAGCTATGCAGTTAATACAAAAAGTACAGGAAAAAGCTGAGGTTTTACAATCAAGTTAAACAAATTTGTTTGCAAACATGCATGGTACAAAGGAATACTGGTCAGACGGCACAGAGACGTGCGTTGCATGATCAGAAACCTTGGACCACCTACTTGGTTTGTTACGCTAAGTTGTGCAGAATATGCATGGGAAGATTTACATGAGTTCCTACGCATAGCAAACAGCAACAAAAACAACATAGATATATTAACACCTGGAGAACTTTGCTCTCTAGATCCAGTTAATGTCTCAGGATTTCCACCATCATTTCATTACCATGCTACACTTTATTTGCAATAAAACTGTTCCTTCCCTTGGAGAAGTGCAGCACTTCTTTTGGAGAAAATTACATCAAGCGAGAGGAGCACCACATATTCACATGCTGTTATGGATCAATGGTGCACTGAAATTTGGGCACGACAGTGATAGCACTGTTTTGCAGTTTATCCAAAAATATGTCACATGTGAAATCCCTTCACAACAGACACATAGTGAGCTGCATGGGCAGATTTTACAATTTCAAAGACACAAATGTGGCAAATATTGTCGCCGCAAATACAAAAACAAAGGTAAATACTACACCAAATGCCGCGTTCATTTTCCTAGACCAGTTACAGAAACAGGTGAAGTAAACAACTTCATGTCTTCAGTTCGACATAGTGTTAAAGGTAAATCCCCTAAAAACACTTATTACATAAAAAGAAATACAATGCAAACATTGCCCTCTTATGAAATGCAAACATAGATGTGCAGTACATTGCAGACAATTCAACTGCTGTTGCATGATATTTTACAGCCTACTTAACAAAAGCAGAAAAAACAGAGCTTCAAGACCTCTGGGAAGACCTAGCATCAGACAAAACATTATCACAGAAATTGTACAGTTTAGGCATGAAAATGCTCTCTCTTAGAGAATGTGGGGCCTATGAAGCAGCAGATCATTTAACCGGCACTGCTTTGTATGGAAAATCAGACAAATAGTATGGCTCAGTCTTAGTCCTGCAAAATCTAGAAAAAGAGTTCTAAAATCATATGAGGACATAGAAACAATTGCCAGAAATGATCCCAACAGCCAAGAAATTCTAAAAAACAATTTACTGGACACATACTAGCCGAACAGGTGTACCACTCTGGAAAGCATGTGTCTATACCAAATAGCTCAAAACTTTGCATACAAAAATAATGTAAAACCCGATGAAAGCAAACGTAGATGTAGAGTGACTGATTGTGAAGGGAGCTTAGTGAAACTTACCAAACGAAGCTTAATTAATCATGTAAACTTGTCATTAAAAACTTCTCACCAGAAAGAACTATATTACATGTCTCTGTTACAAGTTTTCAAACCATGGAGAAAAGAGGAAGACATACTAGATAATTATGACTGCTATGAAGATGCTTTCAAAGCAAATGAAAGCACTATCACTGATGTGAACTTTACACAGTACAAAACAATGTTACACAATGAGCAGCAACAGGAAGAAGAACTTCAGGCCCAACTAGATAATGACTCTTCCGACAGTAGTCAACCTTCTGTAACAGGAAGTCAAGAACCACTAGGATAACCACTAATAGCAAATGAGGCTTAAGTAGCTATGGCAGAAGTAGAAAACACCATGTATCAGTATCAAGAAGATACAGAAGACTTAACTGTACAACAAGCAAAACCTAACAACGATCAGCGCACCATTTTTGAAGACGTAACAAAACAAATTGTACATGGTGTACAACACGAAAATAAAGAATGTACCTGTCAAAATTACAAACCTATACTGCTGTACTTCAGTGGTGAAGCTGGATCAAGGAAAACATTCTTGATCAAAATCATCAAGTTCCTTCAACAATTGACAAACAACAAACTGTCAGCTGTGTGACGGCCCCCACAGGTTTAGCTGCCTACAACATAGGCGGTGTGACTTTACACCGATTACTACTGCTTCCAGTAGAGCATCAAAATAAATTAGACTACTACAAATTTTCTGCAGAAGCTGCAATGGAATTACGTAGAGTATTGAAACAAATGAAAATGCTACTAATAGATGAAGTGAGCATGGTCTCCAACCTAATGTTGGCTTTGTTTCATCTCAGATTGCAAGAAGTACTTAAAAATAATAACGAAGAACTCTTTCCAGGGAAACACATTATCGTTTTCGGAGATCTTCTACAATTCACACCAGTGAAAGGTGAACCGATTTTTGAAACCTTAGGCCACAAACTCTGCCGGAAAACTGTTGGTAGCATAGGTGATGTTAACCTTTGGCAACATTTCCAATACAGAGAATTAGCTGAGAACATGCGGCAATCTGCAGATCACACTTATGCCAACATTTTAAAAAGTATTAGAGTTGGTGTATTATTGCAAGAAGCACAAGTTGTATTGAAAAACCGGCATATACATGCACTTTATGGCGATAATGCATGTCCAACTGATGTTATGGAACAAATAGCGCATAAAAATGTCAATTGTATGGCCTTAATGCCAACTCTTGCAAGCTGTTTCAAATTCAATGAAACAATGTTAAGAAACAAATGCAACCAATAATAGAAATTAGCACCACAGATAAACTAGACGTACATGGTATGACAGTACCGATGTGTGAGCAAGCCACAACAAGACTAAATAGTTTAGAAAATTCAATCTCCAACACAGCTGGGTTGGAAAAAATATTGAAATTATCCGTAAATTATAGAGTAAAGCTTAAACGTAACCTTGAAGAGAGCAAGGGCTAGTTAATCGAGCACTGGGCACAGTTGTTGGCTTTCAATCATACCCACGTGATAGCAACATTCAGTTTGTAAATATTCGCTTTGATAAAGTTTCAGAAGTGAAAAGGATAGGGCGCTCAATTGCTCGATTCCTTTTCTTCAAAGACATGTATGTACGTAGAGAGCAATTTTCTCTAACTCTTGCATATGCAGTTACCATTCATAAATCCCAAGGTCTTACCCTAGAGAAAGCATTGATAGATATAGGAAACACAGTGTTTAAGGAAGGCATGAGCTATGTAGCATTATCATGCTTACGTACACTTGACGGTCTATTGCTAATAAACTTTGATTCAAGTAAAGTCAAAGCTGATATTCCTTGCATTCTAGAATACAATAGATTGCGTTCACTGTAGACCCCTAACCTGAAACAATACCCTGTTCCAGATAAAGTGAAACGTGGTAAAAGAAAAGTAAATGAAACAGAAATGCAACAGAATTCAACAGCAAATTCCGCAAAGAAAAGAAAAGAAGATAAAGTTTCATCAATTGCCGCAAACATAGAACAACCTATTAGGGA
The DNA here is from genome assembly GCF_040938575.1 of Ambystoma mexicanum. Classification (NCBI taxonomy): domain Eukaryota; kingdom Metazoa; phylum Chordata; class Amphibia; order Caudata; family Ambystomatidae; genus Ambystoma; species Ambystoma mexicanum. Next base: position 437,702,175 of record NC_090927.1, on the reverse strand, counting down.
ATGTAAACCAGGGATGTCGGCAAAGAAGCAACAGAAAAACTGAAAAATGCATTCATATACAGAACTTGCTGGGCCATTCAACTTTTCAAATGAAAGTGGGGTAAGTTGCTAAGCAAATGTAGCAATGAATATTCTATTTCAATTGCCACCAATTGTTAACAATATTTATCTGCACAGTACATACCAATTGTGTTTGCAAATGTTAGTGCTGCATAGAAATGCAACAAGCAATCCTGACAACACATACAGTGTTCATGGAGTAAGGCAACAATTGGACGACTGTGCTGGAATGGTGAGATTCACTATGAACTCACAAGAAGATCCACAAGAATTTCTAATGTACATACTATTAGTATTGGAAAACAAAAGCATACCTGTAAATGAAATCTTCCAAATTTCGTACATGTGGAAACATACATACATTCCCTGTAGCAAAGTGATACAGGAAGAAATCCCAAATGAGCGATTTGTGTATGTTTCCATACCAAATTGTGAGAGCATTCCATTCCAGCAACTAGTACAAAATGCAATGGCAGATTATGTAGAATTTGCAATACAGACAATCGCTCCACCTTACTGATACAATCACATAGTGCCTACATAATACTTATGCTTCTACGTTATAATGCAGATGGCACCAAAAACAACTGCAAACTGACTGGATTCACACACGGTCAAGTGTCACTTTGAAAGAAAACCTTTAAAACAGTAGGAATAATCTACCATGCAGGAGCTACAACCAATGCAGGTCAATACACTGCATACATTAAAAAGAATTCTGGATGGTTCAAATGCAATGATAGCACCATTACTCTAAAGCAGAGATTGCCAGCTAACCTAACAAATGCGTATTTAATGTTCTTAAAGCCAAAATTTCCGAAATAATGTGTACTTCAAGATTGTCAACAAATAATGTGAAAGACTACAAACAGTTAGAATACGCCCACAGGTATCTAACTACCCAAAAGGATGGAAGAATGACACAAATAAATGATTATCACAGATCGTTGGAAACAAATGCACAGGTAGAATATGCCTACAGGTATCTAACTGTTGTTAAAAATGGGCAGGAAGGCAACAAACATAACGTTGATCAGAAAGATGAAGGAAACACTCAAAGGAAACAAGGAAGTAGTTAGTACTATAGAAAACGAAGGTTTTTTTAAATCCGACAAGGATTTTTTTTTCCCCAGACCCAAGGATTAGAAAAGCAAACACAGAAACTGAGCGCAATGCACAGTACACTGGTTTGTAAACTAAATATGAGGGTAAAAAAAAAAGGTTAACTGTCTATTATGCAATGTAGTAAATTTTCAAAAAACACAAACACTAACACACCTTTTTCTTTCATCACAGAAATGGAAAAAGTGATACATCCGCCAAGTACGATAGCCACTTAAAAAATGTATGTGGATTCTGAACAAAGTAAGGAGTAAGTATATTTTCTACACATGGGAATCTACACGTCTAATCTATGGTACTAATATGCTGCAGTGCCTGTAGGCTGGGCCTTGCATCTTCGGTGAGTAACCTACCACCTACGCCTTACGACCAAGGTACAAGGAGCATAGTTCCTATCCATAACCATCGCTGCATATCAAAACCATGGTCCTTGTAAATTAGCTACTCATAAATTTACTTTTCGGACCATCGTCTGCAGCCGTGAAGTTAAGACACTAGGGCGTCAACACAACTAGCGCATTACACCACACCCATATTGACTTGTAACTCCACTGCTTATGACTTTAGTCTTGGGTGAATGGGCTTTGGCCATGCACCCAAGAGTGCAGGGTCTCTCCACAAACACCTCAGTGATGTGTGGTAGTGGCGGTTTTTCTATAGGTGAGATATCCTTCAGTGCTTCTGGCCAGAGGCTTCACTCCTAGCTGTATGCCCATAGATCTTACATGGGATGGGTGTGCAGTGGCTTGCACGTCTAGTACTTATACCTTTGTTCTTGGGTGCATGGCCTTTGGCCATGCACCCAAGACTGGGCATACTACCCACTACTTGCCAATCAAAATGCAATACTACGGGTGTATGCATGCGTGGCACATGCTGCGGTGGTTGTGGCCAGGGCGTAGAGTTTTGGAAGTAAGGCCTTCGGCCTTCGGCCGACGGCCATGCATCCAAGACTCTAGGCCCTGGCCACAGCCACCGTAGCATGTGCCACCCATGGCGGCGTACTGATGAATTCAATAACCTTAGGAAAAAGTATAGCAATTACGGCATGCTGTCAATTTCAATGGTCCCTAACACCACACGTGTCCTTACAACAGTAACAACTTAGGAAAAAGTATAGCAATTACGGCATGCTGTCAATTTCAATGTTCCCTAACACCACACGTGTCCTTACAACAGTAACAACTTAGGAAAAAGTATAGCAATTACGGCATGGTGTCAATTTCAATATTCGCTAACACTACACGTGTCCTTACAACTGTAAAAACTTCCCCTGCACGGGCTGAAATACTGGCCTTATTGGACCCCTCATTTTCTGTGCATACAAGGAGGCCATACAACATACCACATTAAGAAGATCACTCCACACAACTTGCCAATCGAAATGCAATACTACGGGTGTATGCATGGGTGGCACATGCTACGGTGGTTGTGTCCAGGGCCTAGAGTTTTGGAAGTAAGGCCTTTGGCATTTGGCCGACGGCCATGCATCCAAGACTCTAGGCCCTGGCCACAACCACCGTAGCATGTGCCACCCATGGCGGCATACTGATGAATTCAATAACCTTAGGAAAAAGTATAGCAATTACGGCATGCTGTCAATTTCAATGTTCCCTAACACCACACGTGTCCTTACAACTGTAACAACTTACCCGTACACTGCACGGGTTGAAATACTGGTCTTATTGGACCCCTCATTTTCTGTGCATACAAGGAAGCCATACAACATACCACATTAACAAGATCACTCCACACAACTTGCCAATCGAAAAGCAAAACTACGGGTGTATGCATGGGTGGCACATGCAGCAGTGGTTGTGGACAGGGCCTATAGTCTTGGAAGTAAGGCCTTCGGCCTTCGGCCGACAGCCATGCATCCAAGACTCTAGGCCCTGGCCACAACCACTGTAGCATTTGACACCATGGCAGCGTACTAATGAATATAATAATATCCATCGGAAAAAATAATGCATTCACGGCATGTTGTCAATTTCAATGTTGCCTACCAATACGCGTGTGCCATCTTTCATGTCCTGGGTGTTAGTGTTAGCAGTGCACAGGGGTGCGGGCAGGTATGGTTGCTTAGCCTACCATAACTGGCGAATTTCAGGTTTTTTTTGGTTTTACTTTGAACCATAATGGCACGTTTGTAAAGTGTTTTTAGTGAATTGCATAGGTTTTTAGTAGTGCAACTTAACCATAACATCCCCTTCACAAAGTTTTTTTTAGTGAATTTTATGGGTTTTTAGTAGGTCAATTTAAGTATAACGTCTTGTTAATAAAAAAATGTTGTACCGAATGTGACAGATTTTCAGTAGGGCAACGTAACCATAGCGTCCATTTAGCAAGGGTCTTTTGCTAAACAGTATACACCTTGCGAAGAATGCCACATAACATTATGTGGGCGTACAGCACAGTGACATGTCCCAGAATCAGTACACACTTAACAGTAAGATCTATGCCTCGAGGACAGTGTGGAAATAAATTTTATATTAATGTAGGAACGTCCACCTTCAACATTTCCCTTACACACAGCCAACACGTATTGGTATCCAGCGATGTCCCAGAATCAGTGCACACTTAACAGTAAGATCTATGCCTCGTGGACAGTGTGGAAATAGATTTTATATTGATGTAGGAACGTCCACCTTCAACATTTCCCTTACACAATGTCAACACGTATTGGTATGCAGCGATTACCAATGCACTACACATTACATATCTTTACCAAACGTTGTACTTATCTGAAAATGACATCAGCTAAAGGCATCCTTCCTCCCTAAGAAGCAGCAGCTGTGATGAACAAGCATGAGAAACAGTGCCACTACCTTGCAAATAACAAACGCACAAAATGTGTCGCCGTGCATCTATCGACCCACATTACCGTTTGTTGCCTCTTTGCTCAATGCCATTTGCAAATTGTCTTATTACCTGCCGTACCAAAAAATAAAACCACCCGTAAGCAAAGTTAATAAGTTAATAATGTGTTAATGGCAACCTTTCACAGTGTAAATAACATTAAAAAAAATAGCATACACTACAATTACTGCATATTTCTCAGTAAAATACATAGACGCAATAATCTTTACCAGTAATAGTCTACATTTGCAAAGCATTAACGTGTGCTACTAAAAAGGAGGATTACTTGCTATAATCCAGGGCGGCTTTGGCGGGTTGGATTACAATAGAAAATCCTTTTTCAAGATGGCCACCATAGAAAGGAAAGGTGGTTATTTCATACTTAGTCCCTCTTCCCTTTCCATGGTAGGCTGCAAAAAGCACAAGTACGTGACGTGATGCAGAACCTGTAAATAAACATACAGCGATGTACAACCTAATAACTTACATTTCAAATTAATAGACTGGACTGTAAAAGAAAACGTGAACATTTTAGAGTTCGTAAAGTAGGTTTATTTAACAACAAACTGTCAGAGACCATCAGAGTAATCCCATTTTCAATGCAATGATAACAATGGTTCTAAGGGCAACATTGCAAATGTTAAAGATGAGGAACACGTTGATTTTTTGGAAAAATTTAACAGCGCAGAAAGATAATACGTCAGTTATAATGGCACAATTAGATTGTCGGTAATGTAAAAATAAAGCACGGTTCGCTGTAGAGTGGGCATAAGTAAACTTACATAATATTTACTGCCTCAATTCTTTTTGCATCGAAGAATCTTCGTGGACTGATATTGCATGTCCCTTACAAACTTTTTAAAACATAACCTTATCAATTGCTATTTTTTTCGACCCTTCCATTCTGTGAATTTCTTCAAAGGGTTTCCTTTCGCTCAAGGTAAACAAACAATTGCCCCTTATACATTCACTCGGATGCGCGAGCGTATTTAGCGTCCAACCAAAAAAGCAACTCATGTGACCTTCACACAGAAGCCAAATACATTCTTACTTTGCATCAACATATTGAAATCCAATTATGAGAACCGCTACTCCCATCCATTCCAGAATTGCTGTTTCCAGCAAAGAGTGCAGATGGTGGCCTTAGTTTTCAAAACTTAGGACGCCAGTCTGACGGCAATATTATTCCAAAAACATTTTAACCCACACACACTAATTGGTAGTGGTACAATGAGCACGAGCTTCAATTTAAAATTATGACTTTGGTGACAAGAAAACTCCACTTTTTCAGTTTGTGCTCCCACATCTCATCCTACCTCCTACAAAGGTCACCTTCTAAAATAGTATTACATAAGTGTACACGTGCAATGCTGTCTTGTTTTGTAGGTGTTTCTGGCGATGTCCGCGTACACCAAAACATGAATAAAAGATAGCGGGGGCACCGAAGAAAGCTAACATACTTTATGCTGTTCCACAACCAATCAGGGAAAGCGCCACATGTTCGCGGGCACAGACTTTTTCCCCCATTCAGTCTAAAGGGAAAAGAGACGTTTTGAGAACCCCCCCTTATAACTTTCCCCCCCTGCACCAAACATCACCAAACTTTCAAAAGAGTGTCCGATATATTTTTTTTGCAAAGTTTGGTGAGGATTCGTACAAGGGGAGCACATTTATAAGGCACCCAAAAAGTGCTCTTCCTATGGAAACAGCAACTTCACCATAACAACACAGTCACTAACGTGCCTGTCTTATATGCTGCAGTGCTTGTGGGCAGGACCTAGAGATTTGGACATATTTCCATAGATATTTGAATGTATGAGTGTACATTGGCTTATAACTCCACTACTTATAAGGTCGTTCACCCATATATATATATATTAGCCAACACCCAATGAGTCATTTGTCACAATACAAGTTCCCTTGTCTTGGCAAGGGACCTGTGGCTTTCCATATCTTTTACCCCCATCGCTGATTGTACTAAAGGGAAGGTTCCCCACCTCTCCATGATGTGGTGCTTGACAGGTACCAGACCCCCATTGCCCATGGTCTGGGCCCAGCACATGGTGATCTATGGTGATGTGCCTGGCTGGGTCAAACGCATGCATTCTGCTGAAGGCTTCATAGTTATGCCATTTATTGAGAGACGGCTTGATAATTCAGCTTAAAAAAAGGCAGCAGAGGGCTATCTGAGCACAAATCTCACATCCTCCGGTGCCTTTTTTAACTGGTCTTGTTCCATTATTTCTTTTTTTGCTTGTTTTCTCGTACACAAGCAGTAGGAAAACAAAGACTGACAATATAGGGTTGAAGCCTCTGCATATTTGGGGAACCAAATAGCCTCCAGGGATCACAGTCCAGAACCAATTGACAAGCAATGCTTTCTTTCCAAATATTTTAATCACCTACATTTTTAATTAACTACACTGTATGTTCTATTTTCTTTCTGTAAGCAATTAGTCTTGTGGCGTGGCTACTGAGGGGCTCATTGCGTGTTCCTGAGGGTTTGGGTGGTCCTTCCCAGAAGCAAATAAATGATGCCCTTCAATAATTCTATCATTTCATTTATTTAGGACTATGCACCACATAATACATTCTGCAAACATTGTGGATTAAAACAAAAATATGACAATTATCTGCAATAGACTGTAGTGATTGCTTTATGTATTTCTGGGGACACATATTACCATGGCTGGTATCCGGGAGATCGTTCTGTGCACTTGAACTTGTCTGTTTGTACTTAATTTTTAAATGTCTTTCATTTGAACAAAAACCCCTGTTCATGTTTCATGAGGCCAGGCCAATCAACACCATGCCATGCATGAAGGGTCAGTGTGTGGTGTCACAGGGTGTGATGCCTTATTCTCGTGCTATTCTAAAACTAACTGGAGTTCCCAGCACATATATGAATGCATCAGGTAATGTCCATCAAAGTGAACAGTACTTGAGCTCCGGCATTTCTTCTCTAAGAAACATTTGAATCTGATCATTAAGGAGCCAAGTTGCTAAAGGAGGCTTTGGAACCGGCAACACAGTTACATATGCAGCAGGGTCAACTTTTGATTTATAATGTATCTTTTAATTGAGGGACAACCCCAGAATGAAGAGCCCTTTACCTTACCTTGTATCCAGTAACCCTAATACCTCTTTACGGGCCCTTACCTTGTTTTCTCCTTATGGTCTTGCCTTTCATGGGGTGTTCCCCCATACCCCTTTAGCTCTTATAGCCATGTACGGTTCTGGGGGGTGGATGGTGGTGGAATCAGAGTGCCGTTTTTGTTGTGCTCATGTTCCTTCTAAGACAGTTTACCTCTTTTTAATTTGTTTTCTGGAAATACTTATTTGACTATTTGCTAGGTGCCTTCACCCAGTAAAGTTGGTAAAAAGTCAAGGGCTTTAGTTCATCAAGAGTTGCATGTATTTGATAATGTGTGCATTGACTGCAATGAAGCCCTGTGATTATGTTCTGTAGGGTTGTAGGAGTCGGGTGTATCATAAAAAATGTCCGCTTGAAAAAAAACGTTTAGACAAAAAGAAAACAGTGAAATACTTTTTGCCATTACTACATAGGGCAAGACTAGTACACATTAACCTATTAAAGAAAAGGCATACATACAAATCATGGATGTAATTTACAATGTCAGTGCTCACATATATTGTGGGCACAACAACCTCATAACGATGTACAGTCGGAATGCAGGAATATATTGGCAGGCCAAGGCCAAGGGACAACAAAAATAGCAACAACAACATGTTCTAAACCAAGGTTGCCCAGTCCCTATGAGTCTCTTGCACCTGCAGACAGGTGTATAGTGGTTAAGAGAAGCAACATATTCAGGTCCTCTCCTTGGTATTTGTATTTGTACAAATACAGACTGACACTATTCTAAAAACAGAGTTTGTGCTGAAAAAACAATATGTACTCAGCAACCTCTTTAAATCAGAAACGATTAAATTAAAATGACCAGAAAACAAAAAATAATTGTTCTAAAGCTGAAAGATACAAGATGTGGTATTGTGATTTTAAATAATGAATATTGCAAACAAATCATATGGGTGTCACCTACACTAATTATGCAAATAATCATCTCCATCACTGGAGATCAGGAAGCTGACTATAAAGCTCTAAACGACGTCTATCTGGTCATCGATGCTTGGATGGCACAACACAAGCTCTGTCTTTATGACGATAAAACAGAGCTACTCCTCCTGGGATCTCATCAGAGACTAAATAAATTAGAACCGGACTTAAACTCTTTCATCATTGATGGCAACACCATAAAGGTATCTAGCAACACTAAAACCCTTGGCATGTATCTAGACTCCACACTATCCTTAACAAGACAAACTAATGCCATAATCTCCTCAATGGCCTGCTTGTGCAAACTTATCACTGCCTGCCGATCATTCCTGACTACAGTAAACTGCACATCCTTGGCAAGCACCCTTTTCATGTCAAAACTTGTCTATTTCAATGCGCTCTATTTAGGAAGCAGCCAATGCAACTCAAATACATTACAAATAACACAAAACAACACCATTAGGGCAGCTCTAAATATCCCTAGAACTCACCACATCTCCAATACTAGACGCAGCCTACACTGGCTATCTGTCACCCAAAGAATCTCCCTCAAAACATTGTCACTTATGCACAAATGCCTGGCCAATCAGGTCCCGAAATACCTGTCCAACAGATTCATGTGCAACACCTCTGATCGACCTCACAGAGCAGCCCAAAGACACTGCCTACTATTATAAGGTTCAAGCTTCAGAAAGCTGGGATGGTAGCTTCCTGATGCTCGCCGCCAGGCTTTGGAGACGCTACCCAACCCACTTAGATCAGAGCCCTCATTCCATTCATTCAAAAATAAAGCCAAAATCTGGCTTGTAGCGCAAGACCACTAGAGTCAACACATGCCACCTCGCTTACATCAATTTACCTCTGTTCTTCGCCGGGTGCTATGCCATCCTGTGGAATTCCATTGTAAATATCTACTGTATGTAAAGAGATACATAAAAATGCTATGAATATGTATCATATGTAATTCTATGTATTTGTAATTCTATGTAACTGTAACCTTCAAGAAATGCGCCCAGATGCCGTTGGGCTTGGTGCACTATACAAATAAACAAAATACAAATGCATATACAAATATGTATCTTGATTGATGCTACCTGCTACAAATGAATACAGAATAATCCCTCCAATTAGTTGATGTCAAAATTCACAGAAATCTGTGTACAGGTTGAACCCTTATGGTCCTTTTAATTGAGGTAACACATAGTACAATGGACGGGATGCAGAGTAACACTTACATCAGATAATAAGACCAACCCAGGAAGTTGGCAAAATGTCTCTGTTTTATTCCCAATTATCTAAAACAGGGAGTAACAACGGACATCAACGGACGTCGCACAGTGTAGTCTCAACGCATTTCATACAAAAACATTCTTATATAACAATAATGTGTCATACGTGACATCATAATGTGTGGCAAACTAAAAAAACCTGTTTGCATTTGTGGTTAGTTCAAGAGGAACATCTAAGTATACTTTCTATAAGGGATTGGATTGTGATTAGATCTCTACAGTCAGGTGGACATCATGCCTTCCTCTAGTGCAAATCAACTTCAACAGTTATTAAGTATACAGCGTATCATTGGCTCTCAAACTATAAGGCCCTTTGTTATATGACCCTCTACAATTGGTGGCATGCTTGTACCCTTCTGAACCATTTGATTTACTAGCAGCACATAAGCTGGCACCCCAGATGCTGGTGGGTGGACTTAACCGTACCTCCCCACCCAATTACCCCATCATCTCTCATCACTCAAGCCTTCTGCCATTCAGATTGTCTTTGAACATGGCCTTACAGTAGTTTTTCTCCTCTGGGAATATAAGGGAGTGTGAGCATGTTCTTATCAATGTTCAGGTCTGCATGCACACTTCTATTTCCTTCCTGGACTCACGTGACAGGAGACTGTGAATCAACCCATTTTATAGCATTCGATTGTTTTGAATAAAGAAACTTAGCACTCATGGTGGTCTCTCTTTGCACCTTAACAAGGGATGCCTCAGTGTCTCACATTCACTGTTATTCAAGGACTGGTAACCGGTTGTGGCTGCCTTAGCCTTTAACACCAGGCCAAACAGCCTTCCTTTGGTCCATCTTCGAACTTCAGCTTATTTCTTTGCTGCGACACACACATAGCTATCAATACTCCTTTCTTCACGGGTCAAGCTTACTAAAATTGTGACATCAAATATCCAGATTTTTTACATATATTTATATATATATATCACTACAAATAAAACTTTGTTGAGGGGACGTTATGGTTAAGTTGCCCTAACAAAAACCTGTACACTTCACTAAAAAAATACTTTCCTCCTCCCCTTTATGCTTCAAATTAAAACCGAAAAACCACTGAAATTTGCCAGTTATGGTAAAGTAAACCCCCAACCCTGCCACCACCCCTGTGTACTGCTAACACTAACACCCAGACCATGAAAGATGTCATCTCAAATGTGAATGCTGACATCAATGACGACATCACTTGTTGAGGCCCTTTCTTTTCCTTCCCTGCCATACATATATATGTGCATTCAGTAAAATAATTTCACTAAAGGAATGTTATACTTCAAAGTGCAACCAAACACCACTGCACATTCCCCCATTATAGTAAGCTAAGCAACCATAACTCACACCATCTACATGCATTGCTAAGACTAACACCCAGGACATCAAAGATGACATCACAAATATCATTGATGATATCACTGATGACATCACATATGAAAATAATATCCCTAAAAAGTCCCTGCCTACAAGGGGTTCTTTCTATTATAATGGTAGCAAGATGTCAGGGGTGATTGTGTAATGTTACACATGTAATAACTAGCTCACAAATGTACACTTAATACACACTTGTGTCAAGGATGGCACTCTGTCAAGAGTGGCACCGGGCACCCAGGTAAGGTTTGGGTGGCTGTGCTGATGTAAGGTGACAGATAAGCACACACAGCAGGAAGCTCAACAAAAAGAAGAATTGGTAACAGTAGCTGTGAACAAAAAGGGGCAGAGAATACAAAGGTAAAAACAAACTGGATTCCCTCTTGGGGTGTATGTAGAAATGGGAAAGAGTGTTCCACGGACCTTTGGAAACTCCAGCCTTCTGCAAAGATTGCTATTACAGGAGCCCACTCTGTATGCTAATGGCTGGGAACAACAGCTGTGGGTGTCTGTACAGAAACAGTATAACTGAAATGGATAACCTAAGGGAGGACAAAAGACTCAAGGAAGAGAAGGACAGGAATCAAGAACAGGGGGTTAAACAAGTGATGTTGTCATTGATGTCAGCATTCACATTTGAGATTACATCTTTCATGGTCTGGGTGTTAGTGTTAGCAGTGCACAGGGGTGGTGGCAGGGTTGGGGGCTTACTTTACCATAACTGGCGAATTTCAGGGGTTTTTCGGGTTTAATTTGAAGCATAAAGGGGAGGAGGAAAGTATTTTTTTAGTGAAGTGTTTTTAGTGCAGGTTTTTGTTAGGGCAACTTAACCATAACATCCCCTCTACAAAGTTTTTTTTGTAGTGAATTTCACTGGTTTTTGGGAGGGCAACTTAACCACAACATCCCCGTAACAAAGTTTTTTTTGTAGGGAATTGGATAGGTTTTTGGAAGGTGGAATTTAAGCATGAAATTGTGGCAATGAAGTCGTTGAATAGAATATACACTGTAATCATGTGAATTTTAGAGATATGTAGTATTATCTATGTACTTGACATACATTTAACATAGAACATACAGAACCCCCTCCCTATTGATATTGGAAAGGGACGGACTGAGCGCCTGTTTGCGGACGGGTTTGGACAGGATCAACATTACCTAACGAAGCGGGGGATATCTGAAAATGTACTATTGTTTTACACAAAAAATTTGCAACGTAGAAGAAGGACATAAATATATTATAAGTAGTAATAAGTAAATATGGAAACCTGAAGCTGGGAAAAGAAAACGACACATTTAATAACCATGTAGAATAAAGTGGATGGTACCATAAAAAAGAAAGGATGCCTCCAGCGTAATCACTTCACAGAAACTCGGCAGCCTGGAACGACAGTAGACGGACGCAATAGGACGAAGGGACATTACAGCAAAAGAGTGAGTGCAGGTCATTTTTTTATATGGGTGATGTTTTTTTTGTGGTATGTGGTGCAGAAATAATAATTTCTTTCTGTTGTTTTGACTCAGAAATGGCTTGTACTTTGGAGTGGCTGGAGGAGTATTTCCCACATGAGGAAATGTCTGAAGACAACGACAATAATGGTACAAAGTGCTCTGCATATGCAAAATAGTGACCAGTATTTTAGAGGCATTCAACTTATGTATTTTTCTTTTGAACAGACCAGGAGAGAAAAGAAGAAAGGGCAACAAACGAGACAGAAGAAGACAGGATAAAAAGGATAGAGCAGAAAATGGACATATTAAACGACAATTTTTTAAGTTTACGGGAGTTTGTGGAGGACTGTGTGAGAGGAAAAGTTCGTTATCATTGCCTCACCTGCACCTGCCCTGCTTCTCCATTCCCTAGTGAACCATCGCCAAACCTTGAACAGGAAAATAGACGTTTTGACGAAATATCCATCCCTTCTTCCCCTCACAAATCTTCTCCTCATAACCAGCCCGTCTTGAATCCTAATTCCACTAAATTTAGGAGGGAATCCCACAAGTACCATATAAATGGGTAGTGAAACTTTATGTAAACAAAAGATAGAAAGCTCTAATCAACGGTTTTCAACATTAAACACATGACTGTTCTGTAAATATTCTATTCGTAGTTTATTAAATCATAAAAGATACATTTATAAAAACTTCAACATTTTAAAAAACTGCATATTTAAAAAATATCCAAATCAAAAAGTTGTGACATAAATCGCTTTTTAAGCTCAGCACTGATCTTAATTGATCATGGATTAATTTAGCTCAAGAGGTTCCAATTAGCGTCTCTTAAACGTATTCATCAAATTCTTGACATATACTGTTCTTAATGGTAATAGACATAAACCATTGTCATTCTCAACATGTTTCAGTCCTCTGTAAGTTGTTAGTGGGACCTTTGTCAGGAGTAATGTCACTATTAAATCTATAAAAACACACACAATTACAAGATATACTGTTATTGTATAGAGCCGGAAATTTCCTACAGCTTCTTGTAAACAACAGTGTAACTAGTATTCTTCTTACAGTGACCGTTGTAACTGTTGACAAACAACAACAAAATAGAGAAAGTAAGCTTCAAGTGCTTAATTGGATCTCTTATAGATATTGACTTATCTAGAACATGCCAGATGGTAAATATACCTGGTCTGTTCTGTGGAGAATTTAAAGAAGCAGCCTTGATTGTAGCAAGGGTTATCTTCTTCCAGGTTGGAAAATCTCTCAATTTGTAGAGATAGTTCACCTGCAAAAAAGATTTGCTTTTAAATTCCTGAGTATCTAAAACTCAAATGAATCAGGCAGAGGGGCACTTAAGCTCGTTTAAATAGTATTCTTGGATTAGCATGAAAAGTTTCTAAATGTAGACACAAAATGTTAGAAAAATCTGTACCTGTGGCAAGTAAAAAGGAATCTCAGTTTTCCTAGTTCGTAGGCCCGTAAATATTAGATGAAGGAGTTCTTCAAAGTATTTGTCACAATCACTGGTGTGAGTATTCTACTGTCGGGGCACCTATCGGTAATTAGAAATAATGACCTTAGTAAGCCATCAAATTAGGTTGGTGGTAAAATTATCATATCATAATTGGAACGAGGAAGTCTTACCTCAATATATTATGTCGTTGTTTAGAAGAAGGGATATTCAGATTATCGGGTTCGGTCTCTTGTAGCCGTATGTCCTGTCCCTTTCAAATCTGTATGTAAACACAGTAACCCATGGTCTTGTTAATCAAATTTATAATACCATGGTCGCTCGGTTTAAAATTAGTTTAGCGGGCACGTGTTGTGTTTCCTTGTCCTCAATGAATCAATGTCCTTACCTTCAATATGAAGAGCGAACGCCAAGATCCATGTTTGTAAATATTTCAAACTCGCCGCAAGTCCGTGTGTAGCCGATCACTTCTTGAGCCAAGTAAGGAATTCATTTGCTTCTTGTGCCATGCCTTTCCATATGACGATAATGTCGTCTAAGTAGCGAGCCCATGAAATTAGGTTTGCTACAAAAGGGTGCATCGTATAGATGAAAGCCTTCTCGAAGTATTCCACATACAAGTTAGCCACGCTCTGAGCCATAGTAGCCCCCATTGGGGTTCCCTCTATTTGTTGGTAATAGGCTCCCTGGAATTCGAAATAATTTTGAGTTAGTGCTATCTCAAGGCACCATAATATAAAGGATGTAGGGACTGGATCGTTGTCAGTCCGGGCTAGTAGTATCTCCTCTATAGTCTCTAGTGTTGCTCTCTGAGGTATATTAGTATATAGTGAAACTATATCTAGTGTCATCAGATAGTGAGAGGAGTTGTCGAAAGGCCGATGTTCAAATTTTTTAATTACATCTTTAGTATCTTTAAGATACAATTTCATTTGGGATACATATGTATTTAAGTAGTGATCTACAAATGTTGACAAAGGCTCTAGAACAGAATTAATCCCGGCTACTATGGGTCGTCCAGGGGGTTTCGATAGGGTTTTGTGCACCTTAGGTAAGCAATAGAAGGTAGGTGTAATGGTTTCTTTATTAATCAAGAAATCACTCTCTTGTCTACTTATCCAGTTCCTTTCTTTGGCTTTAATCACTTTTGCTTCTATAATTTCAAGGAGCATTTTTGTTGGGTTACCCGTTAGCTTTTTATAGTACATCGTATTGTTTAGTTCGGTCAAACACTCATCTACATAGTCTTTTTTATCTTGGATAACTATGCTACCGCCTTTATCGGCTCTCTTCATTATGATTTTTTCATTTTTTGACAGTGCTCTAAAGGCATCTGTTTCTTTCCGACTAAGATTATGAAAAAAATGATTATTAGTAATTTCTAGTTTTTCAATTTCTTTTAGGACTCTTTTTTCGAAAATCCTTGATTCAGGCGGAAGAGTAGAGTTCAGCGGACAAAACGATGATGGATTTTTAAAACCTGAATGGTTGATCGTTTGTACAGATTCTAGTTCGTTAGAAGGATCACTGAAAAATTCTCTAAGATGTATTTTACGCATCAATTTGTTAAAATCAACCCTGAATTGAAAAGGGTCATGCTGTTTGCTAATCACGTAACCAAGACCTTTATTGAGAACTTGTTCCTCTATTGCTGTAGTTTTATATTTAGAGATATTAACTACGAGCGATTGCCGCTCCTGAGCTGGCGTTGATCATTGTTCCATTGGCCCCGTGAGGGGCCTTGTTGTAAAAAATTTCTCGATCGGTTACCCTGGTTACTCGCTCCTCTTCTAGGATTTCCTTTACCTCTCGGTTGTCTATTATCATTAGGAGTCGGGTTATCTGGATCATTACTACTGTTGCTTGAACTGAAAGAAGTGGCTCTAAATCAGACTCTTCTGTTTTGTCTTGGTGCATTTGGTGTCTGGTTGCCTGTAGTTTTGTACCCCTCTACTGTATAGGGGTAGGCTTTCTCATGATTGAATTTAGCTAGCTCTTTTTTCAGCTGTTGTATACGTTCATTGGTGTTATTAACTTTAAATTCATTCATTTCTTTTTCTATTTCTTCCAATCTCTTTTTCAAGACATCCAGTGCTACCAATTTTTTAATGTCGTCTTCAACTTTCTTATGATCTATTTCTATTTTGACTGCCACTTCTTTCGCAGTATCTATAATTAAAATGAGCCAGTCTCTGCCGCAGCGATTCACTATATAGCTGCAATGGAGCTTAAATTTGGCATTGTCAAGGAAAAGTTGTGGTTCATTTTGCACTGTGAGACCCTGTGGTAAGGCTTTGTTTTTCAAGTATTCTAACATAATCGCTCCGTGGAGTTCAGTTCTAATCAATCTTTTTCTTAGTTGTAGAATTTCATCCCATTCGCTGCTCTGGTCTTGTATTTTTTCTAGTTCGCTATTATTGATGCTGGAGATAGCATTCATAAGGGCTGTCACGTAATCATCGCTATAGCCCATCGTCCTGTCTTCAGCCATCTTTCTTTTTTTAGTAAGCTAGTTAATTATAGCCCGAGATCCAACAAGTGATCGGCTACACACGGATTTGCGGCGAGCTCGAAATACTTACAAACACGGATCTTGGCGTTCACTCTTCATATTGAAGGTAAGGACATTGATTCAGTGAGGACAAGGTATCACAACACGTGCCCGCTAAACTAATTTTAAACCGAGCGACCATGGTATTATAAATTTGATTAACAAGACCATGGGTTACTGTGTTTACATACAGATTTGAAAGGGACAGGACATACGGCTACAAGAGACCGAACCTGATAATCTGAATATCCCTTCTTCTAAACAACGACATAATATATTGAGGTAAGACTTCCTCGTACCCATTATGATATGATAATTTTACCACCAACCTAATTTGATGGCTTACTAAGGTCATTATTTCTAATTACCGATAGGTGCCCAGACAGTAGAATACTCACACCAGTGATTGTGACAAATACTTTGAAGAACTCCTTCATCTAATATTTACGGGCCTACAAACAAGGAAAACTGAGATTCCTTTTTACTTGCCACAGGTACAGATTTTTCTAACATTTTGTGTCTACATTTAGAAACGTTTAATGCTAATCCAAGAATACTAGTTAAACAAGCTTAAGTGCCCCTCTGCCTGATTCATTTGAGTTTTAGATACTCAGGAATTTAAAAGCAAATCTTTTTTGCAGGTAAACCATCTCTACAAATTGAGAGATTTTCCGACCTAGAAGAAGATAACCCTTGCTACAATCAAGGCTGCTTCTTTAAATTCTCCACAGAACAGACCAGGTACATTTACCATCTGGCATGTTCTAGATAAATCAATATCTATAAGAGATCCAATCAAGCACTTGAAGCTTACTTTCTCTTTTTTGTTGTTGTTTTTCAACAGATACAACGGTCACTGTAAGAAGAATACTACAGTTACACTGTTGTTTACAAGAAGCTGTAGGAAATTTCCAGCTATATACAATAACAGTATATCTTGTAATTGTGTGTGTTTTTATAGATTTAATAATGACATTACTCCTGACGAAGGTCCCACTAACAACTTACAGAGGACTGAAACATGTTGTGAATGACAATGGTTTATGTCTATTACCATTAAGAACAGCTATATGTCATCAATCTGATGAATAAGTTTAAGAGACGCTAATTGGAACCTCTTGAACTAAATTAATCCCTGATCAATTAAGATCAGTGCTGAGCATTTTAAAATGTTGAAGTTTTTATAAATGTATCTTTTACGATTTAATAAACTACGAATACAATATTTACAGTACAGTCATGTGTTTAATGTTGAAAACTGGTGATTAGAGCTTTCTATCTCTTGTTTACATAAAGAATCCTAATTCCCCCATATTTTTTTCAGTTTCCGCTTCCCCCGCTATTTCTTTAGATTGATGTGTGTGTGTGTTTGAAATGTTTTTGTACAGTAGTTGTAGAGAAAGAGTTTGTGTGTAGATTTATTTTTTTTAAAAGACGTAAAATTTTCGCAAACAGCACGCCTGTTCGACCTATCCACAAGGAATGGAATGTGGGTGCTGTCTAATGTCAAGTAAGACGGATGGGATGTGTGACTGCACCATCTGTTGAAATTGCGAATGCATAAACAGAAAGGGGTGTCCAAAGGATATACTACCTCGGCGTACCGCTTGGAAACGAGATAATACATGTTCGTAGAACACACCAGATGTCCGGAATGGGTGTAAATGAGGAAAATGGGAGTGTGTGAAGGACAGTATAGCGGTCCGTATCGGGCGCAGCCAAAATGGTGCCATCCGTAGAACAGGCACGGTGGCCGGCAAGTTCATAGGCAAACAAAACAGAGTTGTCCTAAGGACACTGGATCTGTCCGTACAGTGAACATAGCATGCGTGCACATGCACAGTAGAAACGTAAGTATTGCGAACATCGCTCCTGTCCCTAACTGTCCGTCTCACTTGTGTCGCACTTTGAAGTAGTTGAGAACCCGAACTCTGTCCGTAGGACACTTATGCGCATGCGCACGTTTGATTCTTTGCATTTGCTGTCCAGGGCCTTTCATTACTGGGGCGGATGTGTTGAGGACGTCATCATGTGACCGCAACTATGCTGAGCGTGGGGACTAATTTCCGCGTTTGGTGTGCTTCCGCAACAATACAAATGAACTTGTAGACACAAGGCAAAGTATTGTAGAATGTAAAAATGTAATTTCACACATTCCAAACAATAGGCCACCTCAGGACTTGCTGTGTAAAATTTGTGTACCGCTTTGTAGGGCTGAAGACGGTCATGAGGCACACCCCTGCACCCCTACAAAAGGCCACACCCCCGAGCGCATCTTCATTGTCCTTCTAGCTATAGCAGATTGAGGTGTGTTGCCTTTACTGCTGTAGTGACCAAAAGGAAACTAATCGGTACGGCTTCCATGGCTGCGGTTGGGTCATTAGCCTCTGCACCACCCCCAAACCCGCCACCACCACCACCACACCAAGGGCCTGCAGAGAGATATATGGGTGAGGATGTAGATATCGAGGAAGAAGAGGAGGAAGAGAATGAAGTGGAGGAACTCTGCACTAGGAGCACTCGGCGGGAGTCGTTGGTGTGGCGGTTGTTTTCTGTTTATGGGAAAGTACCAAAAGCGCGTGCGTACCTGGTGAAGTGTAACCAGTGCGAGGCGGTGTTGAGTCACAGGAGATTCGTAGCGTAGAGTTTTGGTATGACAACCATGAAGCGACACCTCACTTCGTTCCACACTGCGGACATTCGCAAGGTGGTGCCATGTGAAGAGCGTAGTCGTTTGAGTTCCTCCACAGCATCCTCGGTATCCGATCCTCCCACCACAAGAGACACTCATGTGGGGGAGCGCCTCCCTTCAGCTGCCTCACAAGCCATTTGCAATGCTGTTGACCCTTACCTTTCAAAGGTGACAGCAGTGTGCACGTATTGTGACACAGTACTCTGCAGGGGGGAGAGTTTTCTAAGTGCTTTTGAGGCTGCAGTCACCGAGCACCAGAAGATCTGCTCCTTACCTAAATAAAGCTCACCTTGAATCTTTCTCTGTTCAGTTGCCCATTTTTATCCCCGTGGCTGGTGTCCCTTCCTTACCCTCCTTTTGAATCTTCTCCTAGTGTGCCGTGTGCTGTTAAGCAATGAACGTAAAAACAACAAAAATTACAGAAAAGGCTCTTTTCAGAGCCGCCTTTCTCAGTATAACAATAGAACTATGAAGTGACGGCCGTAGACCCCTGCAGAGTTCTGAAAAAGTTCACGGACAGTCGTAGAGGAAAAAAGGGAGGGTGCAAGCGGAGCAAACGCAATAAAGTGTACGTTGGGAGTAAGTGGCGGCTCTGAAAAGAGCCTTTCGGTGGTGTGTTGTGTGGGTCAAAAACAGTGGATTGGGGAAAACGGATTGTCAGATAGGTTAGTGTGATTGCAAAAGAGTTTCCAATGTATTTTGTATATTGCGAAGAAAAATCTGATTGCCAGCATATGTGAGGTGGACTCCATCTCTGCCGAAAATGAAAGTGCTGCGAAACGAAAAGTTTTCATTGTGGAAAGAGGACATGCCAACATCTCTTAAAAATGCACACACAGCCTTATTCACATTGCATCTCGCTTTCTCCATTTGTGGACCAAACGCAGAAGAACGCAGCCATATTTGTCTTTGGGCAATACGGGAAAAAAGTATTTGATAATTTGGAAACATGTCCATGAGCTTCGCGAGTCCTTCCTTCATTGCAAATTGCAAATAAATTCCAGATACATGGCCTAAAGTGTTTCCTCCACAATGAATGATCAGTATATCTAGAGGACGCTCTGTCAGTAAAGTAACACAAAGAGGTACCAAGTCCAGCCATCTCAAACCACGCACGCATTGCCAGTGCACTTCCACATATGGAAATCCGAGATTTGTAGATAAACTGCAGCTTTCTGCATGCACCTTCAACCAATGTATCCATGAGTCTCCCAAAATCCAGATAATCTGTTTACGAGCATGGAAAGCCATGGCTGTGTGTTCTCCTGTGAGGGCGAAGACGGTCTTACTAAAGTACGTCGGTCAGAACACACCTACTGAACTTTATGGACCAATCCCTAGCTCCGCTCATTCTCATTTACATGCAGCTCCACCCTTGAATCCCCGGTGGTGATATGTGCAGGCTGCTAACTACCGCCATGTTCGCGGACATGTACAGGATCAGAGCATGACGACGGTACATTAAAGTACTATTCCCCTTTTTCCCCCTTTAAGGTAGGCTCTGAAGAGAGCCGTTTTCTTTTATTTTTGGCCAGATGCCGTACAGACATCTGGTATTTTATGTATTTTTTTGGATGTTTTGTCCTTGCTTTACTCTTGCAAACATTACAGAACCTTCTCTAAAGCAAGCCTTACGTTCCAACATCGCATTTCCCAAAGAAGATAGCGCAACACCATCTCCTTAAAAGTATTGCACATTACTTGGAGCAATGTTATTGTGGCTACAAAAAAACATACCAACTCATAGCATGAATGCACGCATGCCGCGATTGATGATACACCTCCCGATGCTTTGATCTGGACAGAAAACAGAAGTGTTGTTCCATTGTACTCACGGGAGTAAAGCAGAAAAAATGACTTTCGTTGTTGGGAAGATGATCATGAGTGCTTCAACCAACTGTGCCAAATCTGCAACAAAGTACGTGAAGTCAGGTATCCCAAATGGCAAGCACTGTAGTGCAAAATTACCACATGAGGAGTGGTCATTCTACGCATTTCTCTACAAACTTGCAGAATTGCCGCAGCATTGGCATCAGTGTCAGCGCTCCACACCACCTTCACTCCTCGCACATCTAAATGGTGTGCCACATGCCTACTCTCGGCATAGTGTTGTAAGCCTTGCACAAAAATGTCTCCAAGCATCAAAACCCTGACCCTCTCCACCTCTGCCATCTTTAGTGTGCGCACTGTCTTCCCACACAAAAGAGTAATGTGAGCATCTGATTGGTTGATGCCTACAGTCGCCTTTCCATGGGATTTGCTGTAGAAACCCGTATGTAACACGCCCTACCAGCGGACAAGCGTTGCCGACATGCGGCACGTAACTCTTACCTAGTGCTTGCACCATTTCTACAGCGGTACCAAAGCGAGTCCCTCATTGGACACAACTAAGCGGTTGCACAATCATCCACCATTCACATAAAACATCGCTAATTTTAACTCTGTAATCAACATTGCGCACTTCAAAATTACTGTTGATGATTCTGAATGGAAGTCGCATACCATTGCAAAGCACCTACTTCACAAGCTACTGTGCAAGGATTGCAAATTTCTACGTACAGCTCCATACATGTCCACATTCATCAGTATAGAGTACAGGTATGCACATTTTAATCAGAGAACATGTGGAAGCCTTATGATTTAAATTAGACAAAATAATGCTGCTAAATATCCATAGGGAATATATAACAATGCTCCCTCTTTAAAGTGCAAGATTGCCGATTTGTCATTCACAAATCGCACGACTGCTTACTGTCTTCCGCATAACCTGTACATACGTTGCAAGCATGCCTATTTAGGGCAGACCTCAATTTTGTATGTGGAAATGTCAGAGTTCTCTACTCTGTACAGCCTACAGTAATGCTACTTGCAATGTGATCGTATGAGAATAGTAAGCACTCCCGATTGTAGTGCTGACATTTCCTTATGAGGGTCTCCCGATTTTTCGACATCGTGCTTTTCATTAACAATTACAAAATGTTTCTCCATCTAGTACTTTGCCCTATCGCTTACAAACCTCTCTCCTATGCATAGTACACTTTGTAAAGAACAAGGCATGTCCATACCCTTAAAAGATTTAGTTATTTTGAAGTACTTTCAAGTACCATATTGCAAGTACTATGCAAAGACTGCACAGAGTGAAGTGAAATGTGCACGTGCACTGGGTTGAAATATGAAAGTTCAATCCTCTGATGAAAGAAGCACAAGTAATGTCTGCAGTATCATCACTGCTGCAAACACACAAAGTAATTGATTTTGTTTTTTTAATTCGCAGTGAAGACTACTCTCCTGAGAATCAACAGCATCTACACTGCAGACGACATATCTGAAGAAACCTGGTCATCTTGAACAAAAAAGTAAGTACAGTACAACCTTTATATTGTAACTACTCCTTAAAGAGGCTGCGTGGGTTATTTGTTTATTTTGGGCACCAAAGCAAGCATTGATTTGTAAACCATTCTACCTACAAATATCCATTTATTGAACAAAGAATAGCAGGCAGAATGGCTGACAAATCCATGTGTGTTTGGTACTGAAATAACATAGATAATCCTTAGAAGGTTAGATTGTGAAAAGAAGTTGCTGTAGCAAGTTTTTGGCATTTCGGTTATTAATAATGCTTCTTGTCACAAGTAGGCCACTTTGTACTCTCATCTGAAGCACATTGTAGTAGTATACAAACAGTAAATTAGACTTACCAAATGATTGTTAGAGTTCACTGTATGTTGAAACACCATGACAAAGAGCTTCCCCATCAGACGTATGCACACATGCACACTGCAAACATACATTGGACAACAGACCAAAGTATATATTTTTTCTCAACAGACACCAAAGAATGCCTACCAAAAAGTAATTCCGTAGAAAGGAACGCAGAATTAGAGCAAAGAAAAATAAAGGTGCCCAATGTAAGCATCCACCTGTTGTAGAGTTTGTAGAGAATCATGGTACAAACCAGCTAATGCAGTTGGGTAACATAATAAAGGAAGTCTCAACTACCGAAACTGTACCTCCTCCATCAAAAAGTGTCACAAAACACAGAAATGTTCTCAAAAAAGCGGCTGCCAGTACAGCTGTCTTGATATTGGGCAAATCTTCCTCGGGACCAGCCCTTGGGAGCAAAAATTACCCAATTCAGCCCAAAATACAGGTTCTATTGTGCCGAGCAGTGAACTCATGCTAGTGACAAATGACACCTTCAAAAAGTTTTAGTATTTATTCTAAACAGTGAATTTCAGCAACATCTTGGGATTCAAGTTAGAGAAGATTACAAAGCACAAAACTTAGAGAAATGCAAAATATAGAGAAACATAGAACTTAGAGAAACATAGAGAAACACAGTCTTACGCCCCTTCAATCAGCACTGGGAGACCCTGGCCCTCATAAGCTAGCTGTAACAAGCCCCGCTCAGAGGACAGCGCTGTAGGGTGCCGACAGAGCCACAAATTCCAGACACTTGATCTTGCTCGAACCAAGTCCACAGATCGATCTCCCACCTGAGTCATGTGGGCATGCATTTTTATAATCTCGTGCTGTCAGTCCATGATGCACAGTTCCAGAACTTTCCCTGTGCAAAATATAGGCTTGCTCATGGAAAAACCCAACTCTGTGAATTTCCACTGTGCTCCTTTTCTGTGCCCCTCCCTACTTGGAGCCCATCTGCGCGAAAGCTCAGGAATGTCTTATCAGTGCCTTCTCAGAGAAAGAGGATTTGTTTACGAAGCCATGCAGGGCTACCGTTAGAAAGGCAGAATATTCTAAGAGAAGCCGAGATGAATTAACCCCATGTGAGCAAGCTCTAAAAGGCATGCACTCATAGCTTAGTGTTCATAGCGCTTAAGACTGGCTATCTAAGCGCTATATAGGTGCCATAATGTTCCAAACACTCCAATAATGTCTATTATCTACAGAGCTGGGGCCTTCGCCCTGCCTGTTTATCTACAATGCATAATGTGACCTACCACCCCTACTAGGCCTGCATATTCCTTGTAGCTCACTACTGCATAATGGAAGTGCTACAACAGACTACTGTCAGCATTTTTGGCACATACTTTGAATAAACTATTGGCTTTCAACAGCTAATGCTGTCATCTAAAGAACTGATTGGCTAATTTGCAATTTTGTGTATCACTACACTCCACCCCTATTCAAAGTGTGTGCTACAATGCTGACTAATACCCATCAACATAGTATGTAGTGCAGTGATAAAGACCTTGGCGCTTTGCAAGAGGTTTAAGCAAACTATCTTCTAGGGGTTAGTCAGCGTGGCATGCAAGGCTAGTAAAAACACTACCTAAACAAAAATGTACACAAAGTGAACAGTGACATATACCTTTGCCAAAACCTGGCCTACACAAAAATACCCACACAAAGTGAACATGGACATTTACTCTAGCCAAAACCTGGCCTACACAAAAATATCTAAATAATTATTGTATAACTGATTGTCAGTTAAAAAGCAGCATGCAGTTAGAATGCCAAGGCAATCCGGTGTAGTCTAATCTACAATGCACTATTGCATTTATGTATGGTTACCAATTCTAAACCTGGCAGCCTTTCACTCTAAGGGCCTACCCTCCCCTTGATCCCAGGGCATTCAAACGTGACTATGGGCTGTGTGATTAGACACTTCCCCCATGTATGTGGAACCCAACCAGAAACCATCTAATTTCATGAGCAAGGTGAACCCATGGGCACCAGGTTATCTAAATAAAACAATTCTACTAATTTGCATTAAAGCATGGCATGTGTTATTCATGCAATCAAAAGCAAGCGATTTGATCCATATGTTTGCTGGTAACTGTAGCTCTGTGTGCCAGTGTGTTGAGGATGGTCGCCCCCACTCAGAGTGAAAAGCCAACACCTGCTGATTTAAACAATGTTTGCCATAAAATGCATCGTGTGTATTTAGCAGTCTTGTTGACCTGCCCTATGGCAGAAAAAATTTCTTCATACCTAAAATTCTGCCATCTGAGGTGGTGGCCAATACTTGTAGCAGTGTTGGGCGTATCAATGGGCCCCACTAGGCCAGAAGTTTTATAGCAGAGCTGGCATCAGAACCCATAGTGGCTAGCTTATTGTGCACAGTTTCTATGTCAAAATCGTTTAAAGCTCCTGTTACTCCCCGCTGCTCCCGCAATTAATGAATCTAGCTCCCTAGCTACGCGCACTCTGGTGATGGGCCATAGAAATGGACTCCATTTGTAGCAGCTTGGTAGTACTAAGGAAACATTGCCTCATGATAAATCTATGTCTAAGTGTATCACTGTAATAATAGCGGTGTGCATTACCAGCCTACAATTTAATTGTTGCCTTACTACTGGAAAATCTAACATGTTCACAGTTTCTACCTTGTGTGGCTTGGAGAATACCCTTCTCCAAGTGGGATGCCTACCATAGACAAAATTAGTTTTAGCTACAAACACCATACTACCATCCGGCAGTGGCTGTTTCATCACACCATTGTGTGAAATGCATTTAGTCAAATTATAGTCCATAAAATCTTGGCGAGAACACTCGCTGCAGTTCTTGGTCAGAAAAACAAATCGTTGGATCCATTCACTGAAACATTTGGGCCTAGGATCTCATAAACACCAGTCATATGAGTCAGTGACAAAAGATGCCCGACAATGTGCCAGGCCAGTACGCTAGCAATTCCATGTGGATACTCATTTGTAGCGCTTTTCCAAAGAATTATTCTAAATGTCTACAATCAAAAGGTGACTCTTTGCATTAGTGTGCTGGAGACAGCTGTCCCCACAAAAAACATGAAACTGGTTGGTTTAACAAAAACCGTGTCACACTATGTGTCATAAAATCAAACATCAAGTCAGTCATGGTTTCATTTTACCCGCCTTAAGGCTGGCTGTAAAAGTATCCAGTGTTTCAAAGGTTTCCATCTCAAATTAGAGCTCACACACTTGGCAGCATTACTACAAATTAAGAACCTTAACCAACGCACAGCTGACTTTGGTGTGCGCACTCATTTTATCTCAAAATAAATTACGCTCCTGCTTGCATAATCCTGCTGCCCACACAATTCATAAATCATTTTCCTGCCTACGTGCAACGTAGTAGTTTTAGAAAAGGCAAAATATCTCTGGTTAAAGCAATTCAGTTGGAAGAGCAAAACATTTCGTTTTTTCAGATTCATCTCAAAAAGTGCATTTAAAAACCGTTTTTCAATGTGTTAGCATTCAAGTGCTGTATCACACAGCTGTTTGTGGTGCATGATGTTACAGTCCACAACCCATTGTCCACAGTCCTTTAAACAAGAAAGGCAAAACATATCAACCAGGTTATTTCCAGCAACTGAATCATTTGAATGTGCAGCATCAAATGTTTGATAACTAGCCAAGTCTGCACCATGCCAGTTCAGCAAAAGTTATTACTCTGTTGGACACCTCTCGCAGGTTGCAGAACAAATGTCCTCATACGTCATGCATGTTAGCAGCATTGAGTGCGGGGCAGGACAGGTTCAAAGTTCACATATCATCTCGCATTGACTCGCTTTCTCTGAGAATGCGTCTGCTTGACTGATCAGTGTCACCCGCAAATTGCACACATCTACCCCAATCATGGCACGCAACTGTCTTGGTTTTTTGCCTAGGCAAAATACAAACAGAAATGTTAGGATTTCATCAAAAGTACAGTGTCATTATTCTTCATGTTAGGATGTCATCAAAACTTCAATATCAGCGTTATCCACCCCTTCCCTTAACACCACCCCCACCTTCAGAAGTCTCATCAGGTAACTACACACTTTATCATTATCACTCAACCATACGGGGTGTAACTGCCTAATCATAAACTCATTTGTGCAATACGATCATAGTTGGTCAATGGTACCTCAGACTGATCTGTGCTTTTACAAAAGCCATATAATAAGTACCCAGGTCGCACTTCTCAATGGATCAATGCTTTTCTTTGTCACCAGAGCGATCACGAATGCCAGGCGCCAACTTGCTTCCAGTGTCTCATGATCTTGATTTAGGTTGCCCTGCTGGCATCACTCCATATTTCAAAGGTAAAGTCCTTCAGTCCAATACCGCCTGCAGTTGCACAAGCAGCTTTGTTTATTTTTCTCCATACAGCTAGTGTCTTTCAAGCCTCTGGTTTTCCACTTGTCATTTTCCCAAAGGGTGTCTGCTGATTTCTTGGGCCACCCCTTTGAGCGCGATAGTCTAAGTCAGTTTCTTTTGTTGCTTCAACAAAATCATTTATTCTTGCACTAAGCCGTGAGGCTTCTGGATCATGGCTAATGTGCAGTGTTCATGTTATACTCCAAAGCCCCGCTCTGCATGTTGTTTCTTGCAAAACGGCTACCTTTGTCAGTTTTGCTTCCATCTGGAACGCCATAATGTCTTTGTCAGTTACTTCAGCCCTGGCAATGTAGCTTGCATTTTTGCCAGCTGTGTATTTTCACTTCTCAAAGCGCCTAGAGGTTTCTTCTCCAGTGCACAGTGCTTTACTTCAGTTCACATCACATGGAGCACTGGAATGCAGCTTGCACGGCAATGTCTCTTCACTTCACATCACATCACATGGCGCATGGGGATGCAGCTTGCACGGCAATGTCTCTTGAAATGGGCAGCTGTCTTTTCTTAGCCCATTGTCTTGATATGGGCAAAATCTTCCTCGGGGCCAGCCCTTTGAGAGCAAAAATACCCAATTCAGCCCAAAATACAGGTTCTATTGTGCTGAGCAGTGATCTCATGCTAGTGACAAATGACACCCTCAAAGTTTTAGCATATTTATTCTAAGCAGTGAATTTCATATACATTTGGGATTCAAGTTAGAGAATATTACAAAGCATAAAACAAAGAGCAATGCAAAATATAGTGAAACATGGAACTTAGATAAACATAGAGAAACATAGAGAAATATAGAGAAACATAGAGAAACACAGTCTTACGTCCCTTTAATCAGCACTGGGAGACCATGGCTTTTCATAGAAAAACAATGCTGGAGGACACCGTGAGAGCCAATTCCGGGCACCTGACTGTACACGAATCAAGTCCACAGACGATCTCCCCCTGATCCCATGTGTGCATGGATATTTTATAATCTCTTGCTGTCAGTCACCATGACGCATAGTTCCAGAACTTTCCCTGTGAGGCTGGTTCATGGAAAAAACCCAGCTCTCTCTGAGATGCTCCCTGCTCGCTCCTACCCCCTCCCTTGGTTCCCATCTGCGCTGGCTGAGGAATGTCTTATCAGTACCTTCCCAGAGAAAAGGAAGATTAGCTTGGAGCCAGGGCTACCGTTAGTGAGGCTGAATATTCTAAGGGAAGCAGGGATGTATTAACCCCATCTGCAAGCTCTAAAAGGCATGCACTCATAGCTTAGTGTTTATAGCGCTTAAGACTGGCTATCTAAGCGCTATATAGGTGCCATGATGTTCCAAACACTCCAAAAATACCTATTAGCTACATAGCTGGGGCCCTCTCCCTGCCTGTCTATCAACAATGCATAATGTGACCTATTTCATACTAGGCCTGCATATTCCTTGTAGCTCACTACTGCATAATGGAAGTGCTACAACAGACTACTGTCAGCATTTTTAGCACATACTTTGAATACACTATTGGCTTTCAGCGGCTAATGCTGTCATCTAAAGCCCTGATTGGCAAGGTTGCAATTTCGTGTATCACTACATTCCACCCCTATTCAACGTTTGTGCGACAAATGCTGACTAATACCTATCAATATAGTATTTAGTGCAGTGATAAAGACCTTGGGGCTTTGCAAGAGGTTTAAGCAAACTATCTTCTAGCGGTTAGTTAGCGTGGCATGCAAGGTAAAACACTACCTAAACAAAAATGTACACAAAGTGAACAGTGACATATACCCTTGCCAAAACCTGGCCTACACAAAAATATCTACACAAAGTGAACATGGGCATTTACTCTAGCCAAAACATGGCCTACACAAAAATACCTAAATCAATTTTGTATAACTGATTGTCAGTTAAAAAGCAGCATGCAGTTAAAATTTCAAGGCAATCCAGTGTAGTCTAATCTACAATGCACTATTGCATTTATGTATGGTTACCAATTCTAAAACCTGGCAGCCTTTCACTCTAAGGGCCTACCTCCCCCTGATCCCAGGGCATTCAAGCGTGACTATGGGCTGTGTGACTAGACACTTCCCCCAGGTAGGTGGAACCCAACCAGAAACCATCTAATTTCGTGAACAAGGTGAACCCATGGGCACCAGGTTGTCTAAATAAAAACAATTCTACTAATTTACATCAAAGCATGGCATGTGTTATTCATGCAATCAAAAGCAAGCAATTCAATCCATATGTATGCTGGTAACTGTAGCTCTGCGTGCCAGTGTGTGGAGGATGGTCGCCCCCACCCAGTAAAAAGCCAACACCTGCTGATCAAACAATGTTTGCCATACAATGCATCGTGTGTATATAGCAGTCTTGTTGACCTGCCCTATGGCAGACAAAAATGTCTTCATGTCTAAAATTCTGTCATCTTCAATTGGCTGTCAATACTTGTAGCAGTGCTGGGCATATCAATGGGCCCCACTAGGCCAGTAGTTCTATAGCAGAGCTGGCATCAGAACCCATAGTGGCTAGCTTATTGTGCACAGTTTCTATGTCACAAGCATATAAAGCACCTGCAATTAATGAATCTAGCTCCCTAGCTACGCGCACTCTAGTGATGGGCCATAGAAATGGACTCCATTTGTAGCAGCTTGGTAGTACTAAGGAAACATTGCCTCATGATAAATCTATGTCTAAGTGTATCACTGTAATAATGAAGGTGTGCATTACCAGTCTACCTATTGTGACTTGGAGAATACTCTTCTTCAAGTGGGATATCTACCATATACAATATTAACTTTAGCCACAAACACCATACTACTATCCGGCAGTGGCTGTTTCATCACATTAAACAAATTCATTTAGTCAAGTTATAGTCCATAAAATCTTGGCGAGAACACTCGCTGCAGTTCTTGGTCAGAAAAACATCACATTAGACAAATTAAACAAATGGTATCCATTCAGTGACAAAAGATGCCCGACAATGTGCCAGGCCAGTACACTAGCAATTCCATGTGGATACTCATTTGTAGCGCTTTTCCAAAGAATTATTCCAAATGTCTACAATCAAAAGGTGACTCTCTGCATTAGTGTGCTGGAGACAGCTGTCCCCACAAAAACATGAAACTGGTTGGTTTAACAAAAACCGTGTCACACTCTGTGTCATAAAATCAAACATCAAGTCAGTCATGGTTTCATTTACCTGCCTTAAGCTGGCTGTAAAAGTATCCAGTGTTTCAAAGATTACCATTTCAAATTATAGCTCATACACTTGGCAGCATTACTTCAATTAAGAATCTTAACCTACGCACAGGTGACTTTGATGTGCGCACTCATCTTATCTCAAAATAAATTACGCTCCTGCTTGCATAATTCTGCTGCCCCAACAGTTCATAAATCATTTTCCTGCCTACGTGCAATGTAGAATATTTTTTTTTTTTTCAAAAAACAAAACATCTCTGGTTAAAGCAATTCAGTTGGAAGAGTAAAACCATTTCGTTTTTTTCAGATTCATCTCAACAGTGCATTTAAAAACCATTTTTCAATGTGTTAGCATTCTTGTGGTGCCTGATGTTACAGTCCACAATTCATTGTCCATAGTCCTTTAAACAAGAAAGGGCAAAACATGTCAATTAAGTTATTTCCAGCAACTGAATCATTTGAATGTGTAGCATCAAATACTTGATAATTAGCCAAGTCTGCATCGTGCCAGTTCAGCAAGAGTTATTACTCTGTTGGACACTTTTCGCAGGTTGCAGCAGCGTTGAGTGCGGTGCAGGGCACGTTAAAGTTGACTCGCATATCAGTAACTCGCATACTCTATGAGATCAGTGTCACCCACAAACTGCACACATCTATTTCTGATATTGTGAAATGCCTTGTCGTTTTTGCCTAGGCAAAATACAAACAGAAATGTTAGGATGTCATCAAAACTTCAATATCATTATTCTTCACGTTAGGATGTCATCAAAACTTCAATATCAGCGTTATCCACCCCTTCCCATAATACCACCCCCATCTTCAAAAAGTCTCATCAGGTAACTACACAATTTATCATTGCTACTGCAATAATTTATCACCCTGCTGCATGTTTCTGGGGGCTTATTTACACTCAACCATACGGGGTGTAACTGCCTAATCACAAACTCATTTGTGCAATGCAATCATAGTTGGTCAATGGTACCTCAGACTGATCTGTGCTTTTACAAAGCCATATAGTAAGTACCCAGGTCGCACAATGCTTTTCTTTTTTCACCAAAGCGATCACAAATGCCAGGCGCCAACTTGCTTCCAGTGTCTCATGATCTTGATTTAGTTTGCCCTGCTGGCATCACTCCATTTTTCAAAGGTAAAGTCTTTCAGTCCAATACCGCTTGCAGTTGCACAAGCAGCTTTGTTTATTTCTCCATACAGCTAGTGTCTTTCAAGCCTCTGGTTTTTTCACTTGTCATTTTTTCAAAGGGCGTTTGCTGTTTCCTGAACCACCCCTTTGAGTGCGATAGTCTAAGTCAGTTTCTTTTGTTGCTTCAACAAATCATTCATTCTTGCACTAAGCCGTGTGGCTTCTGGATCATGGCTAATGTGCAGTGTTCATGTTGTACTTCAAAGCCCCGTTCTGCATGTTGTCTCTTGCAAAACGGCTAAGCACTTTTGTCAGTTTTGCTTCCATCTGGAATGCCATAATGTCTTTGTCAGTTACTCCATCCCTGGCAATGTAGCTTGCAGTTTGCCAGATGTGTATTTTCTCTTCTCAAAGCGCCTAGAGGTTTCTTCTCCAGTGCACAGCGCTTTACTTCAGTTCACATCACATGGAGCATTGGAATGCAGCTTGCACAGCAATAGCGTTTCACTTCACTTCACATCACATCACATGGGAATGCGGTTTGCACGGTAATGCCTGTTGGAATGGGCAGCTGTCTTTTCTTGGCCCATTCACAGATGCATAGGTAAATGTTCAGATGTGATGTGCCCGTCTGCCATCCTGCATGAAGCCTTTGTTCCCTACCACAGTTTACTGGGCAAATTCTTTACTTTTTGAACAGCTCTCTCTTTTTGCTCCCCCTTCCTCAGGAATGCAGGCATGTTTATCTTTCGTGTGCACCTGGCAGCGCCATGAGCACGCAGCTTATCTCTTTTGCCTATAACTCTTATACTGTGGCGGCTTCAATGGGAAGCACTCGTTTCAGACAGTTCATCCAGATTAACTCTTTCTTGTACTGTTTCTGCTTTTGTTTGCCTTCCTTTCGCTCACCTCGCCCAAAACAGCTTCAAGGCACAAGCTCTGCACACACAGCAAGACTCTTGTTTTCAAAAGCGGCACTTTTCTTGTCATCGGATTCTACTCCATGTAATTTTGCAAAATGTCAAAGCGTCTTTTTTTTTGTAATGTGCGATCTTTCAAGAGAACTCACAACCCATTAAATCTTTGTGCTATCTTATCACACACAGATGTCAATTCTGTTGTACCATTGCCAAACTATAACCACTCAGTTCAGTGCATTTAAAAAATAAAAATGCCATATTTAGTTTGCAGCTCCCTGCACGTTTTTTTTTTCTTCTGCAAGAACAACCCACACTCTATTGCTTGTGGGCTGTTTAATGTGTCAACAACATTTTTCCTTTTCATGTATCACAGTCAACAGGACACTATTTCCAAATCATACATCACTTATAAGGCAACAGCACAAATCCATGGCATAGCATGTGAACAAAAATACTCCAGGGGCAATTTAGAAAAATATAAATTGTTTTTCCCCCCAACCATTGCAAACTGATTCTGCAAATTCAAATCAATACACAAAATCGAAAATCCAAATAACATTCACTCACTTTCTTTTTAAGTGAGTCTCTCACCCATTAAAAGCATGGCACAGCTTAAAATGCAATATAACCATTTTAGTGTGTTTCCTTTAAACAGAATTTGCCACCATTAGCACATGGAATTTTACAGTTGCCAAAAGAAAGAAAAAAACTCTTTAGGCTCTCAGCACAGATGTTACTCATTCTCCTAAGCATGGCTCCTCATTATTCAGGAATGCCAACATTCAAAAGCATACATCAAAAAAGCGAACCTTCGCCTCCGAACATTACAGCCCCCACTCGCTAGCACACTGGGGCTGAGTCAATGGTTAAATCACTATTCACAATTTGCATGTCAAATCCCTGCAATTATTTTTTTCCTGCCCTCATGACAGAATAGAGATGAGAACTCCGTCTCACTATGCATTCCAAATTACAACTTTAAACTTGGGAAACCGCATGATAAAATTCTTTTTCTAATTGAGCATACATCTTTCTTAACCATTCATCGGAGTGCTTTAAACAAAGCCATTTCCCGCTCGTTTATCGCCTTGTACTCCCTGGCACCAATCCCATGCAATAAGTCAGTCACGACTGATTTACTGAAGGGAGTCTTAACCACACAAGCTATCGGCCACGGCAAGCCGACACAACATTGCTGCCTTTTGAAGTCTCAGAGCTGCAGTGAGACCATCAAGGAAATGCGACAGCCTGCTCCCCACTCTACACTGTGTTCTCTCACACCATTTGTCATGTCAGCATGGCACTGCTCTTCACAAATCCCACAAAGCTGCCACCAAATGTCTTGATATGGGCAAAATCTTCCTCGGGGCCAGCCCTTTGAGAGCAAAAATACCCAATTCAGCCCAAAATACAGGTTCTATTGTGCTGAGCAGTGATCTCATGCTAGTGACAAATGACACCCTCAAAGTTTTAGCATATTTATTCTAAGCAGTGAATTTCATATACATTTGGGATTCAAGTTAGAGAATATTACAAAGCATAAAACAAAGAGCAATGCAAAATATAGTGAAA
Organism: Ambystoma mexicanum; assembly: GCF_040938575.1. NCBI lineage: Eukaryota > Metazoa > Chordata > Amphibia > Caudata > Ambystomatidae > Ambystoma > Ambystoma mexicanum. The sequence goes on along the minus strand of NC_090927.1, from coordinate 437,668,351 downwards.
CATGGAACTTAGATAAACATAGAGAAACATAGAGAAATATAGAGAAACATAGAGAAACACAGTCTTACGTCCCTTTAATCAGCACTGGGAGACCATGGCTTTTCATAGAAAAACAATGCTGGAGGACACCGTGAGAGCCAATTCCGGGCACCTGACTGTACACGAATCAAGTCCACAGACGATCTCCCCCTGATCCCATGTGTGCATGGATATTTTATAATCTCTTGCTGTCAGTCACCATGACGCATAGTTCCAGAACTTTCCCTGTGAGGCTGGTTCATGGAAAAAACCCAGCTCTCTCTGAGATGCTCCCTGCTCGCTCCTACCCCCTCCCTTGGTTCCCATCTGCGCTGGCTGAGGAATGTCTTATCAGTACCTTCCCAGAGAAAAGGAAGATTAGCTTGGAGCCAGGGCTACCGTTAGTGAGGCTGAATATTCTAAGGGAAGCAGGGATGTATTAACCCCATCTGCAAGCTCTAAAAGGCATGCACTCATAGCTTAGTGTTTATAGCGCTTAAGACTGGCTATCTAAGCGCTATATAGGTGCCATGATGTTCCAAACACTCCAAAAATACCTATTAGCTACATAGCTGGGGCCCTCTCCCTGCCTGTCTATCAACAATGCATAATGTGACCTATTTCATACTAGGCCTGCATATTCCTTGTAGCTCACTACTGCATAATGGAAGTGCTACAACAGACTACTGTCAGCATTTTTAGCACATACTTTGAATACACTATTGGCTTTCAGCGGCTAATGCTGTCATCTAAAGCCCTGATTGGCAAGGTTGCAATTTCGTGTATCACTACACCCATTCACAGATGCACAGGTTCCCCAAATGTTCAGATGCGATGTGCCCGTCTGCCATCCTGCATGCAGCATTTGTTTTCCTTCCAGTGTTGTTACTGGGCAAATTCTTTACTTCTGATCAGCTCTGTTTTTGCATGCCGGTGTTAGAAAGCATGCATACATCATCATGTGTAAGGTAGATTGCGCTCTTTTTCATTTTCTCACTCACAGCAATTATTGCCTTCAGTTCTGTTTCAGCATTCTGTCTGTGCACCCCCCTCCTCAGTTTTTGCTCACACTGACGGTGTCTCTCACAGGGGATGGAATGCAGGAATGTCATTGTTTATCTTTCCTGTGCACATGGCAGCGCCATGAGCACGCAGCAAACTTATCTCTTTGCCTATAACTCTTAAAGTGTGGCAGCTTCAATGAAAGGCACTCGTTTCAGACAGTTCATCCAGATTAACTATTTCCTGCACTGCTTCAGCAACTCAGAAAAGCTCCCATATCTGCCAGCTTCTGTAAACACCATTTCACTGAACAGGAGCGCAGTATTCTGCTTTTCTGCCTTCTTCCAACAGTTTTTTTTTTCTTCGCGCACCTCGCCCAAGACAGTGCAAGTTATCTTCAAGGCACAAGCTCTAAACAGCAAGACTCTTATTTTCAAAAAAGGCACTTTTTCTTGTCATCAGATTCTACTCCATGTAATTTTGCCAAAATGTCAAAGCGTTTTTTAGCCTGTTTTGAAACTCATCAATGTCCCATTTAAAGGCATACATTTTTTTTTTCTTTTTCCTCGTAACCTTGTAGTTTAGCTTCACAAACTCACTCCAATGCAATGTGCGATCTTTAAAAAGAACCCGCAACCCACTAAATCTTTGTGATGTCTTATCACACATAGATTTTTCATTCTGTTGTACCATTGCCAGAATATAACCACTTATTTCAGTGCATTTAAAACATGCCATGTGTAGTGCAGCTCCATGCACGTTTTTTTTCTCTGCAAGAGCAACCCACACTCTATATTGCTTGTGGGCTGTTAATGTGTCAACAACATTTTTCACCATGTACCGCAGTCAACAGGTCACTATTTCCAAAACATACATCACTTATAAGGCAACAGTACAAATCCATGGCATAGCGTGGGAACAGTCAAAAATACTCCAGGGGCAATTTAGGGGCAATTTAGAAAAATATAAATTGTCTTTTCCCCCCCAACCATTGCAAACTGATTCTGTAATTTCAAATCAATACACAAAAATCGAAAATCCAAATACCATTCACTCACTTTCTTTTTTAAGTGAGTCTCTCACCCATTGTAAGCATGGCACAGCTAAAATGCAATGTAGCCATTTTAGTGTGTTTCCTTAAACAGAATGCACCACCAGCACATGGAATTTACAGTTGCCAAAAGAAAAACAAACCCTTTAGGCTCTCAACACAGATGTTACTCTTTCTCCTAAACACGGCTCATTCCCCACGTTATCTTCAGGAATGTCAACACTTCAAAAGCATACATTTAAAAAAAGCGAACCTTCACATCCGTACATTACAGCCCCCCACTCGCTAGCACACTGGGGCTGAGTCAATGGTTGAATTACTATTCACAATTTGCATGTCAAATCCTCGCAACTATTTTCCTGCCCTCATGACAGAATAGAGTTGAGAACTCCGTCTTACTTTGCATTTCAAATTACAACTTTAAACTGGGGAAACCGCATGATAAAATTCTTTCCTAATTGAACATAAATCTCTCTTGACCATTCATCGGAGCGCTTTAAACATAGCCATTTCCCACTTGTTTATCGCCTTGTGCTCCCTGGCACCATTCCCAAGCAATAAATCAGCCACGATTTACTGAAGGGATTCTTAACCACAAAAGCTATCGGCCACGGCAAGCCGACACAACGTTGCTGTCTTTTGTGTCTCAGAGCTGCAGTGAGACCACCAAGGAAATGTGACAGCCTGCTCATCACTCTGCACTGTGTTCTCTCACACAATTTGTCACTTCACAGCAAGGCAATGCTCTACACAAATCCCCATGCTGCCACCAAATGTCTTGATATTGGGCAAATCTTCCTCGGGACCAGCCCTTGGGAGCAAAAATTACCCAATTCAGGCAAAAATACAGGTTCTATTGTGCCGAGCAGTGTACTCATGCTAGTGACAAATGACACCTTCAAAAAGTTTTAGTATTTATTCTAAACAAAGAATTTCAGCAACATCTTGGGATTCAAGTTAGAGAACATTACAAAGCACAAAACTTAGAGAAATGCAAAATATAGAGAAACATAGAACTTAGAGAAACATAGAGAAACACAGTCTTACGCCCCTTCAATCAGCACTGGGAGACCCTGGCCCTCATAAGCTAGCTGTAACAAGCCCCGCTCAGAGGACAGCGCTGTAGGGTGCCGACAGAGCCACAAATTCCGGGCACTTGATCTTGCTCGAACCAAGTCCACAGATCGATCTCCCACCTGAGTCATGTGGGCATGCATTTTTATAATCTCGTGCTGTCAGTCCATGATGCACAGTTCCAGAACTTTCCCTGTGCAAAATATAGGCTTGCTCATGGAAAAACCCAACTCTGTGAATTTCCACTGTGCTCCTTTTCTGTGCCCCTCCCTACTTGGAGCCCATCTGCGCGAAAGCTCAGGAATGTCTTATCAGTGCCTTCTCAGAGAAAGAGGATTTGTTTACGAAGCCATGCAGGGCTACCGTTAGAAAGGCAGAATATTCTAAGAGAAGCCGAGATGAATTAACCCCATGTGAGCAAGCTCTAAAAGGCATGCACTCATAGCTTAGTGTTCATAGCGCTTAAGACTGGCTATCTAAGCGCTATATAGGTGCCATAATGTTCCAAACACTCCAATAATGTCTATTAGCTGCAGAGATGGGGCCTTCACCCTGCCTGTTTATCTACAATGCATAATGTGACCTACCACCCCTACTAGGCCTGCATATTCCTTGTAGCTCACTACTGCATAATGGAAGTGCTACAACAGACTACTGTCAGCATTTTCGGCACATACTTTGAATAAACTATTGGCTTTCAGCGGCTAATGCTGTCATCTAAAGACCTGATTGGCTAATTTGCAATTTTGTGTATCACTACAACAGCTAACAATGTTCCTAATAATCCTGATAGTGTAAGAAGAACCCATAGTAAAAAAAGTATTTTAGCAAAAATGTTTTGTCACAGAGTCCTTCAGAATCTACTAAGAAGAGGACCAAAATCATCCTCACCCCTTAAAACACACCGTAGAAAGTTAATTCTACAAGCACTAGTGGACAGTGCAATCCTTCTCAAAAGGAAGTTGTTCATATTAGGATGAAAGCACTAACAAAACTTAGTACCAAACTACAAAAGAAACTCAGCAATAAACGGAATGTGAACAAAAATAATTTCTTGCATGTTTGTGGTGGTGAATGGAGTCACACAACAACCACAGAGCCATATTTTAATGAAGAAGCATACAAACAAAATCAAACCAACACAATTGCCATCCATAGCAGTGGAGGAGGGTATGAGAAAATCAATACTACCATCATGGAACAAGAAACACTGCTTAGAAAACTATCTCCTGAAAACTCAGAATTACCTCTCAATTCAGCAGAACCACACCGTCCAGTATACAAATGGCCGTGCACATCAATGTGTGCCATTCCAAACAAAGCTTTAAAATCTTTACGTCAGTTCCTCAATCAATATGTAAAAGGTAAAGACAAAACTAAAATGAAAGTGCTGCAAAATATGGATATTTGTGCAGTGCATAAAGACACAGGACTAAATGGACATTCATTAGCCTGCATTTCTGGGCCTATTTGCAAAAGTACCTTCCATGACATCAAAAGAATATCAGTACATCATCCCTATGTAAGAAATTTAGTGTATAAAATATACTATGCAAAAAGTCCAGCTTCAGAATTAGGCAATTTAAATACTACTCTTCTGCATGGTACATCCAAATACATACAAGAAGAAATGGACCGTATTCAGAAAAAGTATTTTGGAAGTGAAAGCCACGTAGAAAATGCAACAGTTTTAGAACATAGTAGCAACAATTCTGCACATAGCAACCTTCTATTACACACATACAGAAAAGAAATAGTAAAAGTTAAAAGGTCATCGGCTGAAGTACCAAACCATGTGTGTGTGTGTTGCCGCAGAACGTTTTACAAAAGGAACACAAAAAATGTGGACATAGCATACAAAATAGAAAACAATGAAGACTCTAAATGGTTTGAATTAGCTTTGTACCTTTTAGCTGAAAACAAATATGAAATAACTGAACACCTAATATGTTGCACTTACTGTACTGCAAAATTAGACAACAACCACACTCTTTCATGTGCTATTACAAATAATTTGGATTTGTTTCCATTACCAAAAATCCTGCAGCAGCTCAATTTGTAAGAGAGCATAATAATTCAAACAGTTCACCCATTTCAAGCAATTATACGCCTTCATCCAAAAACAGCAAAATTACTTTCCTCTGAATTGGTGAAAGGTATTTGTGGCCATTAGATCTAACGGAGAATGTACACACTCTAGGAGTGGAACGTTCAATAGAGCATTCTTTAATAGTCTTGGCAAATGGAGTACCAACAAAGGACAAAAACATTTGGCAACAATTAGTGGACTTACACAAAGTTAGACAAGCATTGCAATATCTAAAAGACAATAATGAGTACTACAAGGAAACAAATATTGATGACAGCTTAAGGCAAACAACTGAAATAATTCAAGAGCCATCAGAAACTGGACAATTCGAACTTCTGGATCCAGCTACAGTATCTACTCGTTTGGACCATTACACAATTCATCCATTGCATTCCAATGAAAACATAGATGATGCACTAGAAACTTACCAAATGCGACAAACCAAAGGGTCACCAATGAGTATTTGGGAAAAAAGTTTAGAAGCACGTGCTTTTCCACTGCTATTTCCTGCTGGCAAAGGTGGAAGATACGATGATAGACCCACTCAGATTGGGGCATCAGAATACCGCTCATTACGAATGTATTCGCAAGATCCCAGATTTAGACAAAATGTGGAATACATATTCCACCTACTCTATGAAAGTGAATTAGCAACACTATGTTATGAAGTTGCACACATTCTTAAATCTGGAACGCACTTTCAAAATATGTCAGCTACGCAGTTTATACAAAAAGTACAAGAAAAAGATGAGGTTTTACAATCAAGCCTAACAAATTTGTTTGCAAACATGCGTGGTACAAAGGAATACTGGTTCAGACGGCATGGAGACGTGCGTTGCATGATCAGAAACCTTGAACCACCAACTTGGTTTGTAACGCTAAGTTGTGCAGAATATGCATGGGAAGATTTACATGAGTTCCTACGCATAGCAAACAGCAACAAAAACAACATAGATATATTAACACCTGGTGAACTTTGCTCTCTAGATCCAGTTAATGTCTCAAGATATTTCCATCATCGTTTCATTGCAATGCTACACTTTATTTGCAATAAAACTGTTCCTCCCCTTGGAGAAGTACAACACTTCTTTTGGAGAAAATAATATCAAGCGAGAGAAGCACCACATATTCAAATGCTGTTATGGATCAAAGGTGCACTGAAATTTGGGCACGACAGTGATAGCAGTGTTTTGCAGTTTATCCAAAAATATGTCACATGTGAAATCCCTTCACAACAGACACATAGTGAGCTGCATGGGCAGAGTTTACAATTTCAAAGTCAAATTTCAGACTGCACCTCCTCAGAGGTACTCTGCCTTTCCTCTCCTTCCCCCAGAAGCTCATGGTATCTCAAGCTCTGGTTCTCTCTAGCTTGGACAATTGTAACAGCCTCTTTCTAAATCTACCTGCCTCTACTCTCCGCCCTCTGCAACTAATCCAGAACAGGACTGTGAGACTTGTCCTTGGCCTCAAGCCCTGGGATCGTACCTTTCCAGCTCTGAAATGTCTTCACTGGCTCCCAGTGGATGCAAGGATTACAGTCAAAACCCTCTGCATTGTCCACAAGGCTTTCTGGGGCCTGGGTCCAAAATACCTTCAGCTATCCCTCCGCAAATACCTCCCCCCTCGAGCTCTTCGCTCCTCTACCTCCAACTCACTCAGGGTCAGTTGATTTCCTAAGAAACAAGCTGGGATAGATCTCTGTCTTCGGATGGGGCCTCCCTCTGGAACAGCCTCCCATACTCTCTAAAACTTGAGGAGAACCATCTCCGGTTCCGGAAGCACCTCAAGACCTTGCTCTTTTCTTCTGCCTTCGCACCCCTTCTCCCCTGCTGATCTGTTCTCTCTCGGCACCGTGCACCTGGCCACCCTCTGTCTTTTGGGCCCAGGTACCTGCTCATCCTGTCACCCTCCCACACTGCCTCCGGGCTACCCCTTGCACTGGGGTCTGTATCTGTACCCATACAGCCCCCCCTTTTTCTTCCTGCACTTATCGGACCTACCCATTCTGCTGCCTTAAACCTAGCACTTGCAAATTGCTGGCTGCATTACCACTGTTTGTTGCCTTTATTATTTATTTATTGTTATTTATCTGTTTCTCCTCTGCTTCGCACTTTCCACCTCTCCCCCTTCCATGCACTTTTCCCCTCCCCCCTCTCCCATGCACTTGCGCGTTCTCAATGTCACTGGGCCTATTAAGATCGCTGTTTTGTTCTCCCCTGTTCCCCTCCCTTGCCTTGTCGCGCTCTGAAACACTTGTGTACGAGCGCGATAGAAATAAAATATCAATCAATCAATCAAAAGACACAAATGTGGCAAATATTTTCGCCGCCAATAGAAAAACAAAGATAAATACTACACCAAATGCCGCTTTGGTTTCCCTAGACCAGTTACAGAAACAGGTGAAGCAAACAACTTCATGTCTTCAGTTCGACATAGTGTTAAAGGTAAATCACCTAAAAACACCTAAAAACATGTATTACATAAAAAGAAGGGAAGAATCAAAATATATCATCAATAGCAATCATTGCTCTATTATGGAATGCAAACATAGATGTGCAGTACATTGCAGACAATTCAACTGCTGTTGCACGATATGTTACAGATTACTTAACAAAAGCAGAAAAAATAAAAAAAGATTCAAGACCTCTGGGATGACCTAGCATCAGACAAAACATTATCACAGAAATTGTACAGTTTAGGCATACAAATGCTCTCTCATAGAGAATGTGGGGCGTATGAAGCAGCAGATCGTTTAACCGGCACTGCTTTGTATGGAAAATCAGACAACATAGTGTAGCTCAGTCTTGGTCATGCAAAATCTAGAAAAAGAGTGCTAAAATCATATGAGGACATAGAACCAATTGCCAGAAATGATCCCAACAGCCAAGACATTCTAAAAAACTATTGACTGGACACATACTATCCGAACAGGAGTTCCACTCTGGAAAGCATGTGTCTATACCACATAGCTCAAAACTTTGCATACAAAAATAATGTAAAACCCGATGAAAGCAAACGTAGATATAGAGTGACCGATTGTGAAGGGAGCTTAGTGAAACTTAACAAACAAAGCTTAATTAATCATGTGAAATTGTCATTAAAAACTCCTCAACAGAAAGAACTTTTTTAAATGTCTCTGTTACAACTTTTCAAACCATGGAGAAAAGAGGAAGACATACTAGATAATTGTGAGTACTATGAAGATGCTTTCAAAGCAAATGAAAGCACTATCACCGATGTGAACTTTACGCAGTACAAAACAATGTTACACAATGAGCAGCAGCAGGAAGAAGAACTTCAGGCCCAATTAGATAAAGACTCTTCCGACAGTAGTCAACCTTCTGTAACAGGAAGTCAAGAACCATTAGGACAACCACTAATAGCAAATGAGGCTGAAGTAGCTATGGCAGAAGTAGAAAACACCATGTATCAGTATCAAGAAGATACAGAAGACTTAACTGTATAAAAAGCAAAACTTAACAACGATCAGCGCACCATTTTTGACGACTTAACAAAACAAATTGTACATGGTGTACAACACAAAAATAAAGAATGTACCTGCCAAAATTACAAACCTATACTGCTGTACGTCAGTGGTGAAGCTGGATCAGGGAAAACATTCTTTTTTTTTTAATAACAAGAACTGAAATCTGTCCGGACGCACACGCACGTCCACTGCGGATAGACACACATATACAAGACCAGTTGCATTATTGTCTGGCTTCACAACAGGGTGGTGGCGAGGCATTTCTTCGTGTTAAGTCCTGGCTTGATGGCAAGGCTATGTAATGCAGTTCATTCGCCCAAACACTGCTTGCTCATAGTACTTGTTCCCATTTTCCTCATATTTTATCCGCCTTGCCAGGGCAGCCCCTTGCTTGATATACTCGACGTTTTATCAGACTGACCGCATCCACGTCCGCGGACCATTGGTCATAGCTTGGGCAGATTTCTGACCCCCACAATTGTGCAATGTTTCGCTTGGCGATCCCTGCAGATGTTGCCAGCAACAGTCTTTCGAAGATGGATAGTTCTCCTTCCTCTTCAATACCTAGGAGGAGTAGTTTGGGGTCATTAGGTATCGGGCGTCCTATGACCCTCGATAGTCTTTCAGTACATTTACCCCAAAAGTATTGTATGTGCGTACACTGCCATAGGATGTGGTAGAAGGTGCCCTCTTCATGTTTATAGGGCAGACATTTGGGATCGGTTGCATTCCCCCAGTTATACAATGTTAGACGCGGGTAGTATATTCTGTGGAGGATCTTTAGTTGAATAAGTCTGATTCTGAGGGAAAACATTCTTAATCAAAATCATCAGCAAGTTCCTTCAACAATTGACAAACAACAAACTGTCAGCCCCCACAGGTTTAGCTGCCTACAACATAGGTGGTGTGACTTTACACCGATTACTACTGCTTCCAGTAGAGCATCAAAATAAATTAGACTACTACAAACTTTCTGCAGAAGCTGCAATGGAATTACGTAGAGTATTGAAACAAATGAAAATGCTACTAATGGATGAAGTGAGCATGGTCTCCAACCTAATGTTGGCTTTGATTCATCTAAGATTGCAAGAAGTACTTAAAAATAATAACGAAGAACTCTTTGCAGGGAAACACATTATCGTTTTCAGAGATCTTCTGCAATTGACACCAGTGAAAGGTGACCCGATTTTTAAAACCTTAGGCCACAAAATCTGTCGGAAAACTGTTGGTAGCATAGGTAATGTTAACCTTTGGCAACATTTCCAATACAGAGAATTAACTGAGAACATACAGCAATCTGCAGATCTCACTTATGCCAACATCTTAAAAAGTATTAGAGTTGGTGTATTATCGCAAGAACCACAAGCTGTATTGAAAAACCGACATATACATGCACTTTATGGCGATAATGCATGTGCAACTGATGTTATGGAACAAATAGCGCACAAAAATGTCAATTGTATGGCCTAAATGCCAAGTCTTGCAAGTTGTTTAAATTCAATTAAACAATGTTAAAGAAAGAAATGCAAGCAATAATAGAAATTAGCGCCACAGACAAACTAGACGTACATGGTATGACAGTACCCATGTGTGAGCAAGCCACAACAAGACTAAATAGTTTAGAAAATTCAATCTCCAACACAACTGGGTTGGAAAAAATATTGAAATTATAATTAAAATGTAGAGTAATGCTTAAACGTAACCTTGACTTAGAGCAAGGGCTAGTTAATGGAGCACTGGGCCCAGTTGTTGGCTTTCAATCATACCCACGTGATTGCAACATTCAGTTTGTAAATATTCGCTTTGATAAAGTTTCAGAAGTGAAAAGGATAGGGCGCTCAATTGCTCGATTCCTTCTCTTCAAAGACATGTATGTACGTAGAGAGCAATTTTCTCTAACTCTTGCATATGCAGTTACCATTCATAAATCCCAAGATCTTACCCTAGAGAAAGCATTGATAGATATAGGAAACACAGTGTTTAAGGAAGGCATGATCTACGTAGCATTATCACGCTTACGTACACTTGACGGCCTATTGCTAATAAACTTTGATTCAAGTAAAGTCAAAGCTGATATTCCTTGCATTCTAGAATGCAATAGATTATATTCACTGTACACCCCTCATCTGAAACAATACCCTGTTCCAGATAAAGTGAAACGTGGTAAAAGAAAAGTAAATGAAACAGAAATGCAACAGAATGCAACAGCAAATTTCGCAAAGAAAAGAAAAGAAGCTAAAGTTTTGTCAAGTGCCGCAAACATAGAAGAACCTATTAGGGAATGTAAACCAGGCACGTCGGCAAAGAAGCAACAGAAAAACTGAAAAATGCACTCAGATACAGAACTTGCTGGCCCATTCAAATTTATAAATGAAAGTGGGGTAAGTTGCTATGCAAATGTATCAATGAATATTCTATTTCAATTGCCACCAATTGTTAACAATATTTACCTGCACAGTACAGACCAATTGTGTTTGCAAATGTTAGTGCTGCATAGAAATGCAACAAGTAATCCTGACAACACATACAGTGTTCATGGAGTAAGGCAACAATTGGACGAATGTGCTGGAATGGTGAGATTCACTATGAACTCACAAGAAAATCCACAAGAAATTCGAATGTACATACTATTAGTATTGGAAAACAAAAGCATGCCTGTAAATTAAATCTTCCAAATTTCGTACATGTGGAAACATACATGCACTCTCTGTAGCAAAGTGATATAGGAAGAAATCCCAAATTAGCGATTTGTGTATGTTTTCATACCAAATAGTGAGAGCATTCCATTTCAGCAACTTGTACAAAATGCAAACCATCGCAAATTATGTAGTATTTGCAATTCAGACAATTGCTCCACCTTACTGATACAATCACATAGTGCCTACATAATACTTATGCTTCTACGTTATAATGCAGACGGCACCAAAAACAACTGCAAACTGACTGGATTCACACATGGTCAAGTGTCAATTGGAAAGAAAACCTTTACAACAGTAGTAATAATCTACCATGCAGGAGCTACAATCAATGCAGGTCACTACACTGCACGCATTAAAAAGAATTCTGGATGGTTTGAACGTAATGATAGCACCATTACTCTAAAGCAGAGGTTGCCAGCTAACCTAACAAATGCGTATTTAATGTTCTTGAAGCCAAAATTTATGAAATAATGTGTACTTCAAGATTGTCAACAAAGTATGTGAAAGACTACAAACTGTTAGAATATGCCCACAGGTATCTAACTACCCAACAGGATTGAAGAATGACACAAATAAATGATTATCACAGATTGTTGGAAACAAATGAACAGGTAGAATACGCCTATAGGTATCTAACTGTTGTTAAAAATCGGCAGGAAGGCAACAAAGAAAACATTAATGGGAAAGATGAAGGAAACAGGATATAACAACGACACAAATGAATGAGTATCACAAATCTGTAGGAACAAATGCACAGTTAGAATACGCTTACAGGTATCTAACTTTTGTTAAAAATGGGCAGGAAGGCAACAAACATAACATTGATCAGAAAGATGAAGAAAACACTGAAAGGAAAAAATGAAGTAGTTAGTACCATAGGAGATTAAGGGTTTTTTCAATCCGACAAGGATTTTTTTCCCCAGACCCAAAGATTAGAAAAGCTAACACAGTTAACTGTCTATTATGCAATGTAGTAAATTTTAAAAAAATGCAAACACTAACACACCTTTTCCTTCCATCACAGAAATGGAAAAAGTGATACTTCCGCCGAGTACGATAGCCAATTAAAAAAAAGTATGTGGATTCTAAACAAAGTAAGGAGTAAGTACATTGGCAGGCATTTTCAACACATGGGATCCTACACGTCTCATCTATGGTACTAATATGCTGCAGTGCCTGTAGGCTGCCCTTCCATCTTCGGTGAGTAACCTACCACCTACGCCTTACAACCAAGGTACAAGGAGTATAGTTCCTATCCACAAACATCGCTGCATATGGAAACCATGGTCCTTGTCAATGAGCTGCTTATAAATTTACTTTTTTTGGACCATCGTCTGCAGCCATGAAGTTAAGACACTAGGGCATCAACACAACTAGCACATTCCACCACACCCATATTGACTTGTAACCCCACTGCTTATGACTTCAGTCTTGTGTGCATGGGCTTTAGCCATGCACCCAAGAGTGCAGGGTCTCCCCACAACCACCTTGGTGATGTGTGGTAGTGGGGGTTATTCTATAGGTGTGTTATCCTTCAGTACCTCTTCCCAGAGGCTTCCCTCCTAGCTGTATGTCTATAGATCTTACATGGGATGGGTGTGCAGTGTCTTCCAAGTCTAGTACTTACCACTTTGTTCTTGGTTGCATGGCCTTTGGCCATGCACCCAAGACTGCACGCACTCCCCACAACTTGCCAATCAAAATGCAACACTACGGGCTTATGCATGGGTGGCACATGCGGCGGTGGTTGTGGCCAGGGCCTACAGTCTTGGAAGTAAGGCGGCGGTGGTTGTGGCCAGGGTCTACAGTCTTGGAAGTAAGGCCTTTGGCCTTCGGCCGACGGCCATGCATCCAAGACTCTAGGCCCTGGCCACAACCACCGTAGCATGTGCCACCCATGGCGGCGTACTAATGAATATGATAATAGCTATTTGAAAAAATAATGCATTCACGGCATCTTGTCAATTTCAATGTTCCCTAACACCACACGTGTCCTTACAAATGTAACAACTCCCCCGTGCACTGCACGGGCTGAAATACTGGCCTTATTGGAGCCCTCATTTTCTGTGCGTACAAGGAGGCCATAGGACATACGTCATTAAATAGGCATAAGTGTATTATTGGGTGCATGGCCTTCGGCCCAAGTCTCACAACCACCTCAGTGATGTGTGTTAGTGGGGGTTATTCTGTAGGTGTGTTATCCTTCAGTGCGTCTGCCCAGAGGCTTCATTCCTAGCAGTATGTCTGTGGATCTTACATGAGATGGGTGTGCAGTGTCTTCCACGTCTAATACTTACCACTTTGTTCTTGGGTCAAGGAGGCCATAGAACATACGTCATTAAGTAGGTATAAGTGTACTGTGCGTACAAGATGTCCATAGAAATTACATCATGACGACCGACCCCCAGAACAAATGCATTGATCAACCATATCTTAAGACACTAGCCCCTGGCAACAACCACTGTTGCATGTGCCACCCATGGCGGCATACTAATGAATATAATAATAGCCATTGGAAAAAATAATGCATTCACGGCATGTTGTCAATTTCAATGTTGCCTACCAATACGCGTGTGCTTTCAACAGTTACAAATTTCCTGCCCACTACATGGACTGAAGTGCTATCGTTATTACACCCCACATTTACTGTGCGTGCTTTTGTACATTTTGTCACCATACATGCAGTACGTTCATTTATAATTATGAAAAAGTAGGTCTGAAATAATTAGTGATATCTATGTTCGCTCCGCAGTCACACTTCCCTGTTCGGTCGAAGAACAAGAAACCGATTGGCTAAGGGGCTGCCGTCATGACCACGTACACATGACGTCTCTGCCCATTGGCTGCTGCAAGCCATCTTCTGCGTCAGATGGTTTGGATGCTCCCGACATCTTGGATCCGCGGAAAGCGGAGTAACAAACAGCATACACATGCTTTTTTCATTGCCCTATTTTGCTGTGGCACAGAGCAATGGGAAAGGTTCACACAGTAAGAAATGGGTGATCTATGCATTTGTTCCTCGGCCGTCATGATGTAATTTCTATGGATACCTTGTACATACAGTAAATGTGGGGGATAATAACGATAGCACTTCAGTCCATATCGTGGGCAGGAAATTTGTAACACTTGACTGCATGTAGTGGATAGGAAATTTGTAACTCTTGAAAGCGCACGGTTGTAGGTAGGCAACATTGAAAATGACAACATGCCGTGCCTGTATTGTTTTTCGTAATGCCTATTATTACAATCATTAGTACGCCGCCATGGGTGGCACATGCTACGGTGGTAGTGGGCAGGGGCTATAGTGTTCACATATGGGTGAATAATGCACTTGTTCTGGGGGTCGGTCGTCATGATCTAATATGTATCTAATTAGTATATGCTACGGTGGTTGTGGCCAGGGCCTACAAAATACCGGTCACTATTCTCTGTATGCAGCCCAATGTGTACCATTGTTGTCACTGTCTTCAGATATTTCCTCCTTCGGAAAATACTCCTCCAGCCACTTCAAAGTACTAGCCTTTCTGGGTCAAAACAACAGAAAGACTTATTATTTCTGCACCACATACCAAAAAAAACCACACCAACTTCAAAAAAATTACCTGCACTCACTCGTTTGATGTATTCTCCCTTCTTCCAAATTTGTCCGTCCACTATCGTTCCAGGCTGCCGAATTTCTGTGAGATGATTAAAGTGGTGGCATCCTTTCTTTTTTTTGTTGGTACCATCCACTTCATTCTACATGGTTACTAAATTTGTCCTTTCCATTTCCTACCTTCAGGTTTCCATACTTACTTATTCCTACTTACAATATCTTTATGCCTTTCGTCACCGTTTCACACTTTTTGTGCAAGACAATAGTACATTTTCAGATACCGCCCCGTCTTTTGGATAATGTTGATCCAGTCCGCCCCTGTCCGCAAACAGGCGCTCAGTCCGTCCCTTTCTAAAGTCAATAGGGAGGGGGTTCTGAATGTTGTATGTTAAATGTATGGCAAGTGCATAGATTACAATACATTTCTCTCAACATCACATCATTACCGTGCATATTCTGCTCTCCAACTTCATTGCCACAATTTCATGCTTCACTTCCACCTTCCAAAAACCTGTACATCTCCCCACCCACCACACTTTCATATGTGGACGTTAGGGTTCAGTTGCCCTCCCAAAAACCAGTGCAATTCACTACAAAAAAAACTTTGTTGAGGGGACGTTATGGTTAAGTTGCCCCAACAAAAACCTGCACACTTCACTAAAAAAAAACTTTCCCCCTCCGCTTTATGCTTCAAATTAAAACCGAAACCCCCTGAATTTCGACAGTTATGGTACCTTAAGCCCCCAACCTTGCCACCACCCCTGTGCACTGCTAACACTAACACCCAGACCATGAAAGATGTCTTCTCAAATGTCAATGATGACATCAATGCCAACATCACTTGTTTAGCCCCTTTCTTTACCTTCCCTGCCATACATCTATATGTACGTTCACTAAAAAAATTTCACTAAAGGCATGTTACACTTCACTGTGCACATTCCCCCATTATAGTAAGCTAAGCAACCATAACTCGCACCACCTACGTGCATTGCTAAGACTAACACCCAGGACATCAAAGATGACATCACAAATAACATTAATGACATCACGCATGACATCACATCTTTGCCTCTCTTGTTTTGGTGCATTAAATAATGTAGGCTAGGTGGTTCTCTTCCCTGACCAGCACAATATGAAAATTGCAAAGGTGCTGTGTAGCAAAACATTACCCTTGTCGTGTGTTCCTACAGTACTTCTCGTTAGGGTCTAGTGTCAACTCATGATGCACATGCATGGAGCAATAGCTGCCCTCAAACACACAATTTATTTGTGTACAGGAAGATAAACTGTCGGATGCTACCAGTTCTTTCTAACTTACTTCAGTTTCCCTGTATTTGTCGCTCATTTATATGCCTTGGGTCGTCTCATGTATTGTTTATTGTAGGACATGTGTGCATTCAGTCTACATTTGGGAGCTACTTATTACATGTGTAACATTAAACATTCACCCCTGACATCTTGCAACCAACATAGTAGAAAGAAGCCCTTGTAGGTAGGGCTCTTTTTAGGAATTTTCTTATCCACTTGCATCCTTGACATCCGAGATGACACACTACTGCTTCAACAATCTTGGCAGCTGAATGCACTGGCAATAGGCGTGACCACGCCTGTTGACAAGATGACGACTGCATCCTAAAGAAGTGGATCCTTCCACCTCTTAATCTGAGCCACTAAGCTCCTCGGATTCGACCACATAGGACCCTCCACTCGTAAAGACACTCCTGTCCTGATGAAGGCCTACACCATTAGAGCTCACCTAGCTCCACGCAAAACGGCTGAAACACTGTCGTGTTGACATGTATTATATGTTGTTGGTCAACTCTTGATTGTTCCCACACTCTATGGGCCCCCTACCTGTCTATGATTCCACTGAATTCTCTAAGCTTCCTTCCCAAGGAACCTATAGAGAATGAACAAACTGTACAAGTAGATGTCTCAAATATTGACTACTTGATCATTCGTACTTAGGTACTACACTTTGTATGTCCTCAAATGTGAATGTCCTATGTTTTTGAAAAATACCAGTGTATTACTACACCACTGCACTTCAAAATAAAACTCTTTTGTGCAGAAGAACAGTTTCATGAGAATTCTGTGACCACCCACACAAGGTGTTACCCACTCAGGGTGTAGCAGTGGTTACTCTTCAGCAGAGATCGACCTGACCTTGCTCATTCGTTTGTTGATATTATTGTACCGACCTGGGCAGAGCAAGGCAGTAACCAGGTACCCTTCCAAATACTACATATGCTAATCAGCCTCCTACATGTCGCCGTCACATGCATACATGGTGTAACACAGTGGCCCACGTGTCTCATACACACACACATGCACATGTACATTGTGCACATACATGAAGGTGGAACCAGCATCATTGTGTCACACCAAAACCAGGCCACAGTACATACACAGAAATTTAAACATGTGTGCACCCACACATGCATTTAGGCAGCACGCATTTCAACAAATACGCCATTGATGTGCCTCACACATGACTGGACTCACATGCGGCAGGCTCATGTCCCTGTACATACACATCCATACATGGGCCAACCAAGACGTATGTCCAACCTGCACACTCCTGGCACACCTCAACATGCACAGCTTCCAATCAGTACGCATGGACACTTATTGCTCGACTCCGGACGAGCCTGCCTCTGAAGGATATGGAGGTGGAGCGCTGGGTCTATGCGTTCGAGGACCCTCATCTGGATGTTGGTAAGGCGGACCCGGCACCCCTCTGCATGCTTTGCTTTCAAGAGGCACCGGGCCTTGCTGAGGGTCCTGTCCCTGAAGTCCTCCCAGCGCTTCCGAACATGTTGCATGCCGCGGGCTGCCACCCTCTCCACGTTGATGGCAGCCACGATGACCTTCCCGATCCCCTTCCGTCCTTCATTGTCAGCGCATGAACTTCCAAAGAGGACATCATAATGCCCCAGGACTTGCTCCACCAGGATACCAACTTCTGCCGCACTGAAGCTGGTAGCCCTCTGCCTCTCTGGCTGTCGTGTACACCTCCCATTGGCACTATTCCATCTGTGCCGGCACTACTCCATCTGTGCCATGGCTGGGAGGCCACGAAAGGTGAGGGGCGCCTCAGCTGGGCATACTCCACGTGGCAGGCGTGGTCAGGGACATGGCCAGGGTGACCAGGGAGTAGGGGCACTTCAGGGTGTCCAGGGTGACTGCAGAGGGGTAAGAGGCAGGGGTGCACCAGCTCGGCACGATGTTGTGCCACGTGTTGGTGCAGTCATGCCACCACCCCCTGCGGCTCCGGGAGATGCAGTTCTTGCATCTGCCACTGGTGCCCATGTGACTCGGCAGTCCGTTTCATCGACTGCCACGGGCCCAAGGGTTGTGGTAGCTGCAGGTGCAGCTGTGGACACCACCACCCAGGCTCAGGGTCTGCTAGCTCAGGCTGCATTGGCACTTGAAGAGTCCATGGAAGATTTCCAGGAGGTCAGGAGGCACACCGTAGGTGCACGCAGGGCTGCCCTGACCGAGGCACGTGTCCCTGGGGCAGTAATGTCATCTGCTGCCCCGACCAGCCGGGTGTTGGCAAGTGCAGGGGCATATGCAGCCGACACCACCCCGGTTGTGAGTCTACCAACCAGGACAGTCCCGGTCAATGTACCTGGCACAGCGGATGTTGCTGCGCAGGGTCCATTCCAGGGCACCCAGCAGCCACTGACGCAAGTCAGGGCTTCACTCCATGTTCTACCTGCCACTCCCTCCGCTCATTCCACCAGCGCCACTGCCTATACTGATCAGGGCAGCATTTGCCAGCCAGGGTCCGGACCAGCGTCCAAGAGGAGGAAGGTTGCACCTGCAGTACACGCTGGGACACCAGACACAGCTAGGGCCTCCGGCACGTCCAGTAAGAAGCCTTTCTGTGTGCAGGAACTAGACTTCCTTGTCGACTACATGCAAGAACACAACCGTGACATGCTAGTGGGGCCGAATTGTCAAACTACGGCTGCCCATCGTAATACGCACTGGAAGCAAGTTGCGGATCATGTGAGTGCATTCACCATGAGGTGCGCCCATCTCAAGAATGCAAAAAGCGTTGGGAAGACCTCAAACGCAGCACCAAGGCGATGCGTGCCTCTAATTACAACATGACTCTGGTGACTGGCAGTGGGCCACCACCTAAGGAGGAAGACCTCACAAAATACCAACAGGAATGGTCGAAGGAGTGGGAGAGATGCTCGACTTTCATGCCCCATCCAGTGAGTGTTGTTGCGTGTTTGTCAAGGCCATGTGTGTTTTGCGTGTGTGATGTCTTGTGCTTGACTGCCACTACATGTCATGTGCACATGGTTCTCATGTGCAAGTCATGCAATGCTTCACTGATGCCTGCCTGCTGTGCAGGATAGTGGACATGTAGAGCAGACGGGGACTGTCCTCATCACCACACTTGCACCCTACTCACATGCTAGTCACCCGGCTGCCCCTCTCGTCCATGTTCCAGCTCACTGGCCCTTCTGCATGTAGCCTGGGGTGTCTTTCCTCTC
Source organism: Ambystoma mexicanum (assembly GCF_040938575.1). Lineage (NCBI taxonomy): Eukaryota > Metazoa > Chordata > Amphibia > Caudata > Ambystomatidae > Ambystoma > Ambystoma mexicanum. The sequence continues at coordinate 437,648,819 of NC_090927.1, read as the reverse complement.
AGCACTGGGACTATGTCATTGCATCACTGAAGTGCATGTGTGCTCTGCCTGCATGCGGGTACTCCACGTAGGCATGCTCCCTTGCCCCTCCACCCCCCCGCAGCACAATTTGACCATGGCACTGGTGTGCATCATGTTGGTGTACTGCCCTGGCCTGTTCAAGGCTCCTGTGTACATGCAAACTTCCACCAGCTAACCTGCCCGACACATACAGTGGGGTACATCTTCTATCCTTTATGCAGGGTGTCTCACTTGGACTGTGCAGATGGCAGATGCTCCGCAGGGACATGAGTGCCCATTCATGCTCCATGTGCATTCCATGCATGCCCCATGTGTCCTTGACAGGATGATCATAGTAGTACGTGTCCAGGCTGACCTACATTTCATGGCATTTGATCATCAATTCCATGCCCACTTTGGCTCAGGCCAGCATCACCCACAGGTTTAGAGTGTCACAGTCTGTGTGGGGCACAGGCCTCACCCTGTTTCTGGCCCACTGCTTCTGTTCAACTGGTGTAGTGGCTTCCGCACACATGGGTGTACTACTGAGGGTTCAACATGTGACCTGCTTACTGTCCCATCATCATCTGCTGTGTTGTCAGTTGATTCAGATGATGCAATCGACGCTAGTCAACACTGTCTGCCAATTCACAGGTCTCTGGTCACACTTTCACTGCAATGCAATGTCTCCCTGCATTTTCACTTAGGTGGGGTGGGAGGTTTGCCTGTAGCCATGCAACCAATTGCATGCACATTGCATGTGATGCCTGAACTTGCCCTTGCACTGCCTACACGTGTATTGGTAGACTTCATAATGTACTTGTTCATGTAGATAGTGGGTCACGTACACATGTTCTGCACTGCATCAACCCACTTCTGAGCCGGGTTACACCCTTCTACATGACTACTCACTGATGCTATGTCAAAGTCACCTGGCATATATGGACTGCTTTTGATCCCTTCTCTGTCATGTAGGCGAGGGGAACAGGTGCATCCTGTGACACATGTACTCAGTGTTAGGACTACCTAGTGGTGGTTTAGATGAGTTTATTGGTCAATGTGCGGCCTATTCCAACTGGCATAGGGCACTGATTGGATGTAGCCTGCCAAGTGGGTTGTGATGACTGTGGAGCATCCTTCACGTGTGTATGTGTGCACTTCCACATACATCAAAGCAAGCAGCGTTATAGCTGCTTGCTTTGGTTTATTGGATGCTGGTCATGTTCACAATACAGGTGTATGGGGAAATGAGTGTTTTTGAATGCTTTCACATGCACATATGCAAGCAGCTTCAACATTGTGTGGTGCAACATTGCGAGTACTCACTCGTGTTTGTGAAAGTGTCCATTTACACATGTGTCTTCCGCAGCTTTGTTGTTGACAGAGTAATATGTAATTGATAGATGTTTATGCTGGTGAGATTTCTGCATTGGGCATGTTATGTGGAATTGGCATGATCCCAAAGGTTCACTCTTGTGCTGTATGTGTATGCCCAGGCCCACTTAGCTACTATGGTGGTTCCTGGGCGTGTAGATTTCCACAGGGAATGATGTAAGAGGGCACATTCATAGCCCAATGTGGACAATCAGGACCTGAAGGGTGTTGTCGAGGCCTCATGTCCTGCAGCTCGGACAGTACAGGGCGTTATGGTCCCTCATGCCTGGTTGCAGGCCGTTGCTTTGCTTGTGACATTCACTATTTCTACATGGCCCATGCCACCTGGTACGGGGCGAGCTGCAGATGGATGTAGCTATATTGATGATGATGCTTCAGTGATGCATGGTTACATGCATGTTACCTGTGTCATTGTGTGTTTGGAATCACTTGCAGCAGTGGTCAATTTGCAGTTCAGGCATGCTTATGGTGTGTTGCATCTCTTAGTTGCCATCTGTCTTTTCTCCGTGTGACATGTTCCAGACAGAGGTGGTGTCTGATGGAGTTCATATACTACATTTTGTAATAGTGTAGGCTTTGCTATTTACACACATCCATTTCTGCTTTTGGGATGTGTTTGTATATCAAGGCCACTGGATGCATGCCAGGTTCTCATTTGTGTGTGACATGTGTGCTTCATGTGATGGCTGTGCATGTGATGTCTATGTATGTGTGTTACATGTGCTTCTGACATGTGTACTAATGTTCATCTTTTCTCCCCTTTCCAGATGATGACGCAATGGAGCCTGAGGATGGTGTTGTCATGCCAGACACAGGGTTGCAATCACACCAGCATTCCAGCACAAGTGTGGGTCATGCGGTGGTAGGCCACGAGAACCCACTTGTGTTGCAGACCATCTTGTCTAGGGCTGGCAATGAGCCTAGCTCAGATGATCACTCTGACGACAATGTCGAGTTGGATGTGCATCGGGTCCATTCGTCAGGGGTGAGTGATTCTGATGTGGACGCTCCTCTGTCTGTGAAACCTGCACTGAGGGGCCAGATGGTGGTGGGACCTCCGCCTGTGGTGGATCGGGACACAGGGTCACCCTCCACTCAAGTTGCTGATGTACCTGGGGCATCAGGTCGACAGAGGAATGTAGTCCTGCAGTCGCGGGTGGTGCCAACCCAACAAGGACGTTGGCTCCTTGGGCCCCGCAGGTGTCAAGCCCAGCAACGTGGTGGCCGTGTGCCACTGGGGTATAGTGAGTGGGAGCAAGCCATGGTTGCCAATTCTGACCAGGAGGCAGCAATTGATAACATCGCTGAGAGCATGGAGCGTGTGGCCCAATCCGTGCTACCGCCTGCTAGGCAGGTGGAACTCCAGCAGCGAGCGGCACAGTCCACGGCCCGCTCGCTCAGGCTGGGCATGGCAGCCTCAGACAGCGCACGCCGGGCGGAAATGGTGTCTTTGCGTCAAGCAATTGCTGCTCACGCACAGGCACACATGGATGCCATGAGGGTTGAGTATGATTCCCTCAGATCTACTCTGGGTGTGCTCTTGATGTCCCAGAGGAAGCGGTCAGAGGAGAGGTTGGAGCAGCTAGAGAGTACCATCTCGGCTGAGCTACGTGCTTGCCGGGAGGCATACCAGTTGTCCAGCCAGGCCACGCAGGAAGAACTCCATGTTACACGTGCTACCTTGCAAGAGGAAGCACGTGTATCACGGGAGGTTCTACATGCTGACCTAGGTGTCATCGCTGCACAGAACCAGGCTCACCCATCCTGCAGACTTGCTGCTGACGAGGGGCAAGCTGCACCTAGGTGTGGTCAGGGTACTGTGCCACGTCAACCTTTCCAGCCAGAGGGTGATTCGGACAACAAGATATCTCCCACACAGGTCGATCTATGCAGGCATTGAGCCCATGGAGGATTAATTTTTGTCTCAACATCATCGCATGTGGGTGTTGAGGTGCACAATGTACCTCCCCCCTCCTGGGTGTCACCCCCCCCCGGGTCGTATGTGGGCATTTTTTATTTTTCTTCTTCGTTTAGTTAGTTAATATGGTTTTTGATAGTTAGTTTAATTAGGTAATGTAGGTTTTTTATAGTTAGTTTAATTAGTTAATATAGTTTAAAATTGCTTGTCTATTGTGCATTCATGTGACGGTGTGGTGCTTTGTGGCTTTTGAAAGCATCCACTGTCTGCTCCAGCTGGGCCCTTCAAGCTTGTCTCGTGTATGTGTTTGCAGGTTGGGGTCCTGACTCACATAGGCCACTCCAGCTTCCCTTATCCATGGGCTTGCAAGGATGGTTCGGTGTAACAAACATTTACACAAGGGCTTTGGACTGTCATATCTGTGGCCTGTCTGCTGCTGTACTACTTGTGTTAACACCCCTACTGGGGATTGGGGGGGGTTTATCCACGGCATGTCTGTGATCAATTTGGGTGGATTCATGATTGATGTGTCCATTAATTGATCTAGATTGTGATGTATGTTATTTTCTTTCCTGTATATGTGCTTGATGCACTTCATGCTGTAGACAGTAGCCTGCACCCTTTGCCTGTCAAAGACACACTGATGGTGGGAGGAGTTCTGTTGTAGGTCTCTAACATGGCCCAGTGACAACCAGCATGAAGACACGCACACAGGGACATTTCAAGCATTATTTATATGTTTCATGCCCTTTCTGCAGGACAATGAGCCTCCACACCACCTTTGCCAGCAGACACAGGGCAAAGCACTACAGAAACCTGGCTATGTTCGGTGGTACAGACATGCGCATGTGTGCGTTAGCAGTAGCACAGGGCTTGTGCTCAGACGTCCAACAGAAGCAGATGTGTTTCCAGGAGCTCCAAGCAAGGTGAGCAGCACAAGGGGGCCACACCGCAGACAACCTTCTACCAGGCCACTTGCACATGCATGCTAAGTAGCGCCACTGATGGGGAGCTTGGCCAGATATTGTTGTAGAAGCGCACAGTACAGCTAAGATGCGTTGAGGGACAAATGCCAAGTAGCTTTACAAGTTGTTAGGGGCACACGCAGAGGCCGTCGCACATATCGTCCAGTCCCTCCTGCTCCATAGAAGCTGAGTAATTAGCGCAGCAGTGTTCTAAGCCAGAAACGTATACAGCGCACAGGGACACCCAGCGAGGCACAGACTTGTGTGCAGTGCATATCATTTGCATGTGCAAATTGCAACTTGCACTTCCTATCGTAATCCACGGCTGCCAGAACACGACTTGTACTGAAGTCGCACCTTGGTATACGCGTCTAGCAGGTCACCCAGGGACCATTCTTTCATGTGTGATTCTTGCAGCATTGGTCTTCCATTTACCGTGCGCCCACGTGCGCCTGCCTTACTTCATTGACAGTGTATGAACCATCACAGGGGCAAGCTAACGTATACGTACACAGCAGCAGACAAGGGTGTTTGTTTGTGGAGAAGTCACTTACTTTGGGGTAGGAATGTTGTTGTGTGTGTGTGGTAAACACACACAGATTAGTAACTCACCCTCGCTTTGCAGTATTGAAATAATCCTCTTACCGGACCTGAGAGTGCGCAGTCAGGAGGGCAGCACTCACCCGAGAGATAAGTCTCTCTTTGTCTTGCATTTCACTCATTTCGTACTATGTGCATGTAGAACATGGTTTCTCTGATTGAGTATGTGTTATTGTCAATAGTTGTATTTTGTATTTTGCCTACTTTCCCTTGCAAAACCAACTCCCCTCTCCTGCCCTTATTTCAGGTTATCCTGAATACCAATGCCTGTCCAAACAACGGATCCCTGACCCTCTTTCCCCACCGCAGTCTCGGAGGCCTGTGTAAGTTTTACCTTGCAGGTGCCCAGACCACGGAGGGGGTGGTTGGTTTGTGACACTCCTGCACCTGGAGACCAGAGCTGTGACACTACCCATCAGTTGTTGCATCCTCATTGTATGTTGTTTCCTGAAAAAGGTACCCTTCCTGTTGAATCATTGTTGTACAGTGCTACCTTGTGATGTGTATAGGGTACTGAGGGTCACTTGATTTGACATGCATATATTGAGTGCATGTCCCTACTGACACACACAGTTGCACAATGCTCCACCACACGTACAACCACCCTTCCATTCACACAGGTTCACACATATTGCCTTCTCGGGCACTCTGTGTCCCTGCAGCGCATGATCAATTACCATTTGGCGATCTGGGACATGCGTCAATGGGAAAATGTGTTATTTTGTCCTTTTGTTGTGATGATCAAGGTGTATCCCCAACACAATGACTGCTCACTGTGCTGTGTGCTGAGCAGTGTGTAGCAGGAGACACACACAGCACACGGGTTTGGGAGTGGCGATTTTGACTTGCCCAATGTGCATGTGAACAGGCATTCAGTGCTGTGTTGAAGCTACCACTGGTGTACAGCATTTGTGTATGACTTGGTATGTGTGGGAGGTTGTTGTCAGTCATTTCATCTGGTTCCATGTCAGGCATCATCGTCTCGGGCCACTTTCCATTCAACACATGTCACTTTGTATGTTATTGGTCATGTGTTGGCCTTTTGCTGTTGCATGCCATGTCATGGTGTGGCAGACAAGGGTGATGTGGTTTGGGAGGGTTTGGGTGACATACCAGGGATTGTCATGGCCTGTTTTGCATGGGGGTGTGATACACACCTTGCATGTGTTCCTTTTGGTCAAACGGGATTGGTTATGTTTAAGTAGCTATTTCGAATGCTTTATTTTTTTATTTACATGTATTTTTTGGGTTCCGCAAGTTAAAAAAAGGTTAAAACAGAAATAAAAATAAAAAAGGGGGCTGGTGAACCCCCCATTTCGAACAAAAAACAAAGAAAAGAAGACATTCTAAATGTTTTTTTCTCGACATTATGTTTTCGACATTTTGACTTTCGACATTATGTATTTCGACATTATCACTATAAACCAGTAGCTAGGTATGCACACAATGTAGCACTCCCATGGCAACATCCTCAGGGTGGTAAGGTTGTGACAGTTGACTGTCTCTTTGTCATCATCGATTGTCACCTGGTATGTGCCAGGCCTGTGTGCACTCCACAGGGTAGGGAGTTTAGGTGAAAAATGTGGCCACAAGCTGGGTCCGGGCTGCCTCGCCACTTGCCCTTTCCCCTCCCATGGGCAGCGCCTGTGCCTGTGGTTGGGGTTGTGGGGTAACCACCATGTCCACCGGTACGCCCTGCCGTGTTGCAACATTGTGCAGGACACATGCTGCCACAATGAGGCTGCACACTACTGGGGGTGCATATAGTAGCTGGCCGCCAGAGCGGTTAAGGGAGCGGAAGCGTGACTTGAGCACTCCGAATGTTCGCTCCACTATGGCCCTGGTTTCAATATGGGCAGCGTTGTATCTTACCTTGGGTGGTGTGGTGGGGTTCTGGATTGGTGTTGCTCAGAGGGTAGACACTGTCCCCTGGGGAGGTCGGAATGGTTGTGATTAGTTGGGTTTGTGTATTTGTCTGTGTGTGACATGCATGCATATACTCACCTAGGAGCCATGCATCGCCATGCTTCCCAGCTTCCAAGGCCCAGCTCAGGGCAGACATTCTGTATCTGAAATTGTCATGGGTTGATCCACGGTAGTTTGCATAGACAGAGGTGATGATTCCCTTTGCATCGCATACAACCTGCACGTTGATGGAATGCCAGTGCTTGCATTTTTGATAGATGTGCTCAGTGGCCCTAGGTGGACGTAGGGCCACATGGGTGCAATCTATGGCAACAAGCACTTTGGGGAAGTGTGCCACCCTGTAGAAGTCCTGGACCACGGCCTGCCTTTCCGCGGGTGTTCTGGGCATGTATATGTGCCTGCGGACTGAGGGGCGTGCAGTCATGACTGCCAACACCTGGTGTAGGCAGCGTGACTGCATTGCCTGTGAGACCCCCCCACTATGGCAGTTGCCGCTGAAATGACCCAGTGGCCAAAAAATGCAGGACATTGAGCACCTTCTCCAAGGGGCTCAATGCTTGGGAGCACAGGGTGGGGGATGTAAGGTCATCTTCCCACTCTCTGACCAGGTCTAGGATGATATGAGGTGGAAACCTATACCTGCCATAGACCTGGTCATCAGGCATCCCAAAAACGATGGTCCGGGGAAAAAAATGCGGGGCCTGGCTATACTCCTCCGCCTGCGGTGTCCCACGATCAGTGCTGCGACAAATGGGGCATTCATCGTAGCTGTATATGCATGTTTGTTGTTGTGCGCACTTTTGTACTGTGTGCGGGGACGCTTCCGTCTGCCTTCGTGTGGCGGATGTGTTGACACCTGTGTGCGTCTTTTCACGTGCGCAGGTTTCCCGTTTTCGATTCCATGAATACGTGTTGTTCGCGTGCGTGTGGGTGTTCTTCCATGAATACGTGTTGTTCGCGTGCGTGTGGGTGTTCCGTGTATATCCCTGCAGTACTTCCCCAGTTACGCCTTCTTTTTCACGCGTTGTTCCCCATTCCGTGTGTTACACCCCGTGTCCCGTCCCCTTTTTGGTGTGTGCGCTGACGTTATGTGCTATCTCTGTGCGCGTTGCGCACAGCGTTCTGGATGTTGGAATGACGTGTGCCCCCGTGTGCGCCACGCAAGGATTTGGCACACATCCCGCAGTAAACACGAGCAGGCACTTCCATGAATCGCACCCGTGCGCGTGGGCTTGCTTTTTCACGCTTGCGCAAGCGTGCGCCATGATTTTCGGCACATATTTGTTCCATGAATCGGCCCCTTAATATCTATAAAGACTAGTAATTCTGTCACAGTGTTGAAAGATTATCCTTCATTCTGATTAATGACATTTCTCAAATAAGCTAGGTACGTTGAAGTCTCACAAGCTACTGGCTGCAGAAAGAAGTCCATACATATGTCCATGGGCTCTAAGATTGTCCCACATAGTCATACAATTAGGTGACCCGACGGATTATGAAGATTTTTGAAGATTTTGGGGAAGATGTAGAAAACAGGGGTCCTGTAGTTTTCTGGTTCAAAATGTCATGATCTTTGTTGCTAAGGAAGCCTGAATCCAAACCTTGTACTGAGCATTCATGATAAAGCAATCATGATGAGTGTTATTTGGCTAGAATTGACTTTCAGCCAGTCAAGGCATTTCTTACTCTGTCATAACATTTGTACTGGGCCTCTGTTAGAGATTTTAGTCTGGGAAGATATATCTAATCACGTGGTATTCTTTTAATGTGGTAAAGTTGTATAGCATTATTGTGGTAATGCTGCCCTTAGAATACTCTAAAACCTGTACTTCATCCCGGTTCCTCCCTAAAAGAAAGTTACCAGTCTTTTTACACTTGTATTTGGACTGTGTCACTCATCGCTCCTAGCAATTTATCTACGAGGCTGGGCAACTACATTGATGGCAGATCTGTTCAGCTGTAAACATGCACAGATGACATACTGCACACTCATACACACTGTCTAAATACATAGCCCACAATAGATTAAGGGGCTGATTCATGGAATTTGTGCGCTGAAAAACAGGGATTTGTGCGCCATTCTGCCCGCAAATCCCCATCTGTTAAACATGGATTTGCAGGCAGAATGGCGCACAAATCCCTGTTTTTCGGCGCAAATAATTCCATGAATCAGCCCCTATATGACATAACCCAAATGCCATAAAAATGTATCAGAGCACGCAGTGATTTTAGTAATTTATTTTTATCATGGCAAATAACTTACTGATCATGAAATAGCAATGCATTTGACAGTGCGAATGTGGATAAGCAAGAAGAAACAGGGAAGAACAATTCCAAAATAAACACAGCTCAACAACAAAATGAAATATATTCAATTCACTCTGACCTTGGTTCGGGGGACTTGGCAGAAGCCACGCTCAATAACAAGATCTTATAATTTTTTTATAAAACCATTTGCTTGACATTGAACCTTACATGAAAAGAGCCCCTTTTGGCTAACTAAAAAAAAACACATCCATTCAATCGTGCATGCCCTCACTTATGGACTGGCATATCTACTTCGCACACAAGAAGATTCTTGCTCTAAAATCTCTGGAACACCCCTCTGGCTGAGTTTGGCAGCAAATGTAGTGTTGCGACCTCCGTACACTGCAGCCCCACAAGGATGACTCGAACTCTCTGCCAGGATAACTGCTCCCCGTCTATCGTCGTCTCCCGCTATGTCCCAATAAGTTATGCAGCTCTGCCAGTCTCCTGCCTGTGCTTGTCTGCTGTTTGTCTGCCTACACCCCCTCTGTGTCTTGAATTTAAGGGATATCCCTGTCAATCAACAAGACCTGCCTCTTTCTCTGATGCCTCCATTAAAAGGCAAGCATGATAAGTGTTATTACAGGGTTTGAGTGACATTTTGCTGCAGGCAGTCTATCCATTACTTACTGTGACATGAAATTTTTTGCTCTGCATCGGGGATTAAGAAAGCATGATAAGTGTTATTGTATGACTAGATTGGCCTACATTGGTACTGCCAGTTTCTTATTGTGACATTTTCAATGGCAAAGTCAACAGGAATATATTGTTACATGGGAGTACTGCATCTGTTGGATTTTTTCATGGGTTTCCCTTCAAAAACAATTGCAAACTGTCTTGGCTTTTTACCCAATTGTTCTCAGAAAATGTGCTGTGTTGTGCACCGCATTAAGTCATCATTAAAAAAAAAACTGGAGGAGAACCCCCCTAACCCACCTTGGTTAGTTCAGTTTTCATGGCTGCGGTCAGTCACTCTCACATATTTCTGGCAAATATGTATGCCCCCCTAATTATAAAACTCAGCAGCGATCACTGCCTGCTGGAACATTTGGGTTCCAATAGGCAGGCACCCCCCTTGTTTCTAAGCTAGGTGAAAGGTTTTACCTTTGATGAAAAAACATACTTGCATTTTTCACTGAACTCAGTGTGCGGCATGCACCTGCAGCAGCAAAATCATCATGGGCATTGAACATGCATGGTGGTCGAGGCCAGCCTGCAGTGTGGCAGCGGCCGCTGATTTTTTTAGAGCCTTTGTGCTATTCCATTGGAACAAGGGCAAACATAGACTTATTCTATAAGGCAATAGTATGCACTGCAACACTTCACCTTTTTTGTGCTGTGCAAAACATCTTCCATTTGTTGCAATTAAGAAAAAATGAAGAATCTCTTTGGTTGGGAAAAGACAAACTAATATAATTTTGGTAATGCATTGAAAAACAAACTTCTCAAACAGTTGATGGCCTACCTGTCTGCTGTGCTGACTATTTGCCTGGCTACCCTCAGAATCCCAATGGACATCAGCCACCTCCACAACCAGTAGCTCCTGCACTGCCTCCGAGACTACCGTGCACTGGGGCTGTATCTGTAACCCTACAGTCCCATGTCTAGTTGCACTTACCTCGAGCTGCGCTGCCCTGGCTGAATTTACGTAGAGTAGTGCTGCCCTGATTGCACTTCCCCCTTCCCTCCCCCTGGCACTTCTCCTCTCCCTCTCCTCCTGCACTTGCACGATCTGAATGACACAAGGCCAAGAAAGATTGTTTGTTTTGTCCTCCCTCTGTCTTCCCTACCTTTTCTTGTCGCACCTAGAAACACTTGTGTACAGGCCCATTATAAATGACTCATCATATCATATCATTTAATACAGCTATTTTTTCATAGCTGGCATTGTGGTTCTAGAGTAACTGGTAACACGCAGATATATGTTCTCCTATGCTAAATCTTCAGAAGTAAAAATAAACACAGTAGATGAATGTCTTCTTATTTATCAACCAAGGACTGTGACTTGCCAAAGAAAATGAATTCAAAAGAAAGGGATCAGAAAGCAATAGTAATTGCTTTAATTGGTTTGGCGACAGTGGGAATTCTGTTAAGAGCTGCATTTCACACACTGTGCTGGCTTTGTCAGCAGGCATTCTGAGATCATGAACCGACTGTAATATAATAATAAAAGTGGCTTTCACATTTTCTTGTTATATGAATAGGCATGTAATATATAGGTAAAGGTACCCCCTGCTGCAGTGATGTTGAAAAGTCACTGACAAAATCTGTTATCAAATATAAGAACACACCTGAAGGCACGTTCCTTTATAATGTCACAGAACACTTTGTTGCCTGCAATACAGGTGATGTGGTTTGGGAGGGTTTGGGTGACATACCAGGGATTGTCATGGCCTGTTTTGCATGGGGGTGTGATACACACCTTGCATGTGTTCCTTTTGGTCACACGGGATTGGTTATGTTTAAGTAGCTATTTCGAATGCTTTATTTTTTTATTTACATGTATTTTTTGGGTTCCGCAAGTTAAAAAAAGGTTAAAACAGAAATAAAAATAAAAAAGGGGGCTGGGGAACCCCTCATTTCGAACAAAAAACAAAGAAAAAAAGACATTCTAAATGTTTTTTTCTCGACATTATGTTTTCGACATTTTGACTTTCGACATTATGTATTTCGACATTATCACTATAAACCAGTAGCTAGGTATGCACACAATGTAGCCCTCCCATGGCAACATCCTCAGGGTGGTAAGGTTGTGACAGTTGACTGTCTCTTTGTCATCATCGATTGTCACCTGGTATGTGCCAGGCCTGTGTGCACTCCACAGGGTAGGGAGTTTAGGTGAAAAATGTGGCCACAAGCTGGGTCCGGGCTGCCTCGCCACTTGCCCTTTCCCCTCCCATGGGCAGTGCCTGTGCCTGTGGTTGGGGTTGTGGGGTAACCACTATGTCCACCGGTACGCCCTGCCGTGTTGCAACATTGTGCAGGACACATGCTGCCACAATGATGCTGCACACTACTGGGGGTGCATATAGTAGCTGGCCGCCAGAGCGGTTAAGGGAGCGGAAGCGTGACTTGAGCACTCCGAATGTTCGCTCCACTATGGCCCTGGTTTCAATATGGGCAGCGTTGTATCTTACCTGGGGTGGTGTGGTGGGGTTCTGGATTGGTGTTGCTCAGAGGGTAGACACTGTCCCCTGGGGAGGTCGGAATGGTTGTGATTAGTTGGGTTTGTGTATTTGTCTGTGTGTGACATGCTTGCATATACTTACCTAGGAGCCATGCATCGCCATGCTTCCCAGCTTCCAAGGCCCAGCTCAGGGCGGACATTCTGTATCTGAAATTGTCATGGGTTGATCCACGGTAGTTTGCATAGACAGAGGTGATGATTCCCTTTGCATCGCATACAACCTGCACGTTGATGGAATGCCAGTGCTTGCGTTTTTGATAGATGTGCTCAGTGGCCCTAGGTGGACGTAGGGCCACATGGGTGCAATCTATGGCACCGAGCACTTTGGGGAAGTGTTCCACCCTGTAGAAGTCGTGGACCACGGCCTGCCTTTCCGCGGGTGTTCTGGGCATGTATATGTGCCTGCGGACTGAGGGGCGTGCAGTCATGACTGCCAACACCTGGTGTAGGCAGCGTGACTGCGTTGCCTGTGAGACCCCCCCACTATGGCAGTTGCCGCTGAAATGACCCAGTGGCCAAAAAATGCAGGACATTGAGCACCTTCTCCAAGGGGCTCAATGCTTGGGAGCACAGGGTGGGGGATGTAAGGTCATCTTCCACTCTCTGACCAGGTCTAGGGTGATATGAGGTGGAAACCTATACCTGCCATAGACCTGGTCATCAGGCATCCCAAAAAGGATGGTCCGGGGAAAAAAATGCGGGGCCTGGCTATACTCCTCCGACTGCGGTGTCCCACGATCAGTGCTGCGACAAATGGGGCATTCATCGTAGCTGTATATGCATGTTTGTTGTTGTGCGCACTTTTGTACTGTGTGCGGGGACGCTTCCGTCTGCCTTCGTGTGGCGGATGTGTTGACACCTGTGTGCGTCTTTTCACGTGCGCAGGTTTCCCGTTTTCGATTCCATGAATACGTGTTGTTCGCGTGCGTGTGGGTGTTCCGTGTATATCCCTGCAGTACTTCCCCAGTTACGCCTTCTTTTTCACGCGTTGTTCCCCATTCCGTGTGTTACACCCCGTGTCCCGTCCCCTTTTTGGTGATGTTGAAATGTCACTGACAAAATCTGTTATCAAATATAAGAACACACCTGAAGGCACGTTCCTTTATAATGTCACAGAACACTGTGTTGTCTGCAATACATTTATAATGCAAATCATTTTTAACCGTGGTGGGCTGCAGAAGACACAGCAGGGTCTGGCACCTAGTAGCAAACATAATATATTACAAGTTCTAATAAGTGATAATTGCACGTTTCTCAAAGGCTCCACAGTTTACCTCCCCAATGTGGGCCTTATACGAGGACAATGAAACTACTGCATCACAGCATCATTAAGTTGCCAGTTCACACTTTTTGATGTGTCATTTATAAAATACATTGCCAAAGTCAATCGTTTTTTGGCTGTTGTGTAGTGAAAGCATTTTGTGAATTTATGCACAACGGCATACTAGGGCAGATTGGGGATATGCACATGGGTAAACAGACAGATTGTAGAAAGAGGGGGCATGAAAGTGTAAAGTCATATGAAGTGTGAGCAAGTACGTATGGATAAAAGCATAAGAGTGGATGAAAGGACTATTGAATATGCATACATATATATTCAAGGAAAAAACTTTAGTTTCAGGGACATTAAGTTGAGCAATACATTGTAACAAAACCCTACAAATTCAAGGAAAACACTTCAGATGCAAGGGCGTTAAGGTGAGAACTTAATGCAACAAATCCCTGGAAATTCATCTAAAGCCACCTTAACTTCGCGCCCCCTGTTGCATTGCACAGCCTATGACCACAGTGATGACATCATAGATCACATCACTGACAATATGACTAATTACATGTTGTATGAGAACACTGATGATATTACATATCACATCACTGATGCCAACACTAATTAAATTGTATATAACAGATTACATCAATAATTGCATTAGACATAAGATTGTTTATAAGTTAACTCATGAAAACTTTGATTACCTCAATAACAATTTAGGCTGTGGACTTGTCCATGACAAAGGCTGGGGTCACTGGCCAGCACCAAAGGCCCTAGCTAGTGGTCGGTTAGTGTTCAGAAATACTGATGTGCATAGCTAAAAGCTATGCCTATTAGCCCATCATTGTTTTAAAATATACAGTGTGCAAGGTTGAAAGCTGTAGTCACTTGCAATAGCTATGTTAGAATATACAGTCAGCGCAGCCAAAGGACATGGCCACTGGCTAGTATTGTGTTGAATACCATGGCTAGTGGCTGGGTGGTGTATATAATATACAGTGGGCACGGCCGAAGACCACAGCTAGTGGCTGGTCAGTGTTGTATAATACACAGTGGGCGCGGCCAAAGGACATCGCATATTCATTTCATTATTTTAAAATATACAGTGGACATGACCAAAATTTGTACAAACTGCACACGGCCAAAGACCATGGCTAGTGGCCCATTTATATATTAGAATATATAGTGGGCACAGCCAAAGATTGTGGCCACTGGCCAGTATTTTGCTAAAGTCCATGGCTAGTGCCTGATCAATCTAAATAATATTCAGTGTACACGGTTGAAAGCTGTGTCCACTAGTAAAGGCCAAAATGTATGGTTGGTAGCATGTTAGTATTTTGAAATATTCAGTGCACACGGGTGAAGGTTGTAACCACTGATCATAACTGAAGGCAATGACTAGTACCCATTCATGTGGTTACAAATATTTGGCCATGCACACTGACCATGGCTGATGTCCATGCTTAATGCCAGTTACTGTTGTAATGTAATTAGTGATGTCATAAGTGATGTGATCTGTGGTGTTGTCATAGGTTGTGCAACAGGGGGTGCAATGTAAAGGGGCTTTAACTGAATGTCAGGGGTTCTCTGCATTGAATTTCAAAGGTTTTGTTACAATGTATCGCTCACATTAACACCCCTGCAACTAAAGTTTTTTGCTTGAATTTCAAGGGTTTTGTCATTCCATAGATTTTTACATTACTTCCAGACCACTAGCATGGTCCTCGGCCTTGGTCAGTGGGCATGGCCTTTGGCCATGGCCGGTGGGCATGACCACTCTATATTTTAAAACACTTGCAAACCATCATTCAGAGACTTTCATCAATCACAAACTGATTTTGTCCTGTTTTGACAGTGATATTGTTTTGTATAAAAGAATGCAGGCTTTGATCACTCACAATATTTTTAGGCAATGCGCAGTGAGATAAAATTATTTGCCATGAACCACACACTTTGGTTGAGCAACATGCTCCAAGTCCCTTATTTTCTGGCTGGTCTCTTGGTAACTGTTGTGATACACTGCATGACCCCAACTAACCACATTCAAGTAGCACAGAAATAGAACAAAAATGACCGGCTGCAAGAATAACATATGCACAGGTACATTTGCCCTCATAGCGAAAATCAAAAGCTGGCACCCATGAATATACAGACAGATAAAGAAAAAAGAGGTAGGAACTGAGAAGGGTTAAACACTAGACTTCATACTTCACAGTAAGCATGTGCACAGTGAGACTTTTACAATCATAGCCTCCATAGTTATTAAGAAAGTAATGATAACCAAACATATAAATAACGTTGTGTCTAATGCCATAAGTGTTTCATCTACCTACTGTAGGAGTAGGGGCTCTGAATTGAAGGGGCTCTGAATGTTAGGGGCTTATTATTGTAGTGTAGTAGTGCACACTGTCAAGGGTTTTGACCCATGTTGAATCAATAGACTGGGTAGATGTGGGGAGGAGCTGTCGCCGCCCATTATTCTATCCCAGAACAAACTAAATCAATAGACTGGGTGGATGTGTGGATGAGCTATCGCCGCCCACATTCACGCCAGAATCGGAGAACCGCGCAGTTTGTGCGCACACCAAAATGGTCGCCTAACCTTCCACCCACCACTGCGAGCGTGATGGGCCAGGGGTGCCATGAGTGGAATGTGTGCCAAAGGAAAAACAGCAGTGCCTGTTAGCTTAAAAAGCCCTTTGAAATCACCTTGGTTTCTCTGAATGCAAGCTCAAAATGGCTATTTTCAAACATTGCAGGATATTCAAAAATCTAACTGAACACCAGCAGATATTTGGCAGAATGAAGTTTTGTGTACATACAAAATCTGGAAAGAAAAAGAGCCCAAAACCGTGTTCATAACAAAACTGGCTGAGCTGTGGAGGTCAGCAGCTTAAGTTAAACTGAACTGAAAACCACTAAAATCGAAATGTTTAAATTAAATGAGGGACCTACTTTTGAGTGTCACATAGTTTGTAACTGTTGAACTGTCATAGTTTTGAACTTAGAATCAGCATTCTAGCTGCATGTGTAAAAATTGTCAGTTTGATTTGAATGTAGAAAACTGGGAACAAAAAGGGACATTTAGCTGAAACCTGGCTTAATGAAACTGGATTCTGCCTGACAACTACCCCTGACAGGAGAAACCTGCTCAGCCACTCTTCCTGGACCTAGCTGCATCCTGCTGCCCCTTGCCAAAAGGAGTTGACTCCTCTCTGATTGAATTAAGGGAGGGGACCTGGGAACTGGAAGGGACAGAACAATGCAACTTCCTTGACTCAGGCAAATGTTATATTGGGGGCGTTGTAAAATAGCTTCCTCTTGGGAGAAACTGGGGGGCAGCTGTGCTTCTGTGAACAAGCTGGCTTGGGGGAAGTGGATAAACCAGTTATTCCACCATGTGATGTGGGAAGCCACACCCCTTTTTGACCAGAGCATAATTTTAAAAAGATAGATAACTCAAAGTGCGGACTTGTCAGAATTATATAAGTAATATCATCATTTTTGTGATTTTTCTGTGCACGTTTTAAGAGGTGTTAGGACCCTGTGGTGTATTCTGGGGGGTTGCTAGCGGAAAATAGGGTCTTACTCCAAATGTCTGCATGTTAAAAATCTGACACTTCATCAATTAATGTCCATACTCCTTGTGCACATTTGTGTAATTTTGGGTAAATGTCCGATATTGCAAAACCAGTCAAAAAGCGCAAAATGTTGTCATTTTTGAATGCAAGCCCCCAGGAAGATCAGAGGCGGACAAGCATGGACCATAAGGAATATATAATATGTACATGTAATGTCAACCACTTGTGTACCTGGGAAATATATATTTGAATCAAATATAGATGTGTGGGCAAATTGACCAGGGGAGGATCCTCTGACCCATAAACAGACCTCATCATGATGACAATCCATTTCCTTCCCCCAATCATGGGAGAGGGGAGAATTGGGCCAATGACAAGTAGAGAGGGGCAGGCTTGGCTAGGCCCAGGCACACACCCATTTTCAAAACACATAAAAAGAGACTGCTGGGACAGGTAGAGACATTCAATTCCATTTGCTGCGGAGCATGCTGACTGACGACTTCACATCCAGAGATCCAGACTTCAAATCCATCAATCTCCAGAACCTGTAGCAGAAATTAACTCCAGAATTTGTAGCACAGGGGCCTGAATCCACCAGCTGAATCCTCTTCAGCAGGCCTCAAAACCAACCAAACTATTCAACAGCCGGGCGAGCTGTTTGAATTTTGCCAAGAATTTTTGCAAGAACCTGTAGCA
Organism: Ambystoma mexicanum; assembly: GCF_040938575.1. Taxonomy (NCBI): domain Eukaryota; kingdom Metazoa; phylum Chordata; class Amphibia; order Caudata; family Ambystomatidae; genus Ambystoma; species Ambystoma mexicanum. Next base: position 437,630,977 of record NC_090927.1, on the reverse strand, counting down.
GTATCCAGAAAGCAGTGCTGTATCCGGAACCTGAGAGAACCACAAACCAGACCTTTGTGAGCAGAACCGGTGCCTGATTGACCTGCCGTATCCAGAGAGGCTAGACCAGCAGAGCAGAGCTGACCCAGACCGCTGTGAGCAGAACCAGTCACCCAGATTGCTGTGAAGTGCCGAGACCAGAACCGGAGTCCAGTCCAAAACCTGACCAGATCCGTGACGAGGCCCATTCCTGCCCAAAATATATTGTGAGTACCGCCAGAACTGTGCAGAACCCAATATCTTAGTTAAAATAATCTAATCCAAACTATTTTAACCTAAGTAGAACTGCCTCCTAGAAATCGTGTCATCTGTCATTTTTAAAGCTGCACAACTGTCACCTGTCAATTCTGCAGCTGCAAGCTGTCACCTGTCATTTTGAGTTTTACTTTAAATCCGAAAATCTACCTTTATTAAATCGTCCGTATCTCTTGAACCGTTTGGGTTAGGAACGAAATTTAACTTTCATCTGAAAGCTTAGAATCTAGGCTTTCCAACAAGCCTAGAACCGACTCCTTATACTTTTACCGCAATCACGATTCACGCACTCGTGAAATTTACAGCGATTTGCGATTTTGGCTCAATTTCTCCACTTGTCAAAATAGTAGCTCCATTCTTTCTTCTGTTAAAATTCGTTTGCAATCTGCTAATCATTCATAGAGTATTGTTAAAGTGAGCCTGAACTAATATAAAGTAGCCATCACCTACCATGAACCTCTAGAGGGAATTAAAAGCAATTTTAGCACCTTTTCACTTCCTCGCAAACCACATTAAAGTAATTTGCCTGTGTTTAAAACTCATCCCTGTTTTCCCAAAGCTTGCTGGGAGAACTGGAACTGTGTATTGCATTATAAAGTGTGATTTGTTGGGATTCTTGAAGACTGTGTGCTCTCCTTCCATTTCTTGTATTGCATAGGGGGGGGGGGAATTGTCAAAAGAAAAAGTGATCATATTACCTTTTGCTAAAATCATAACAAGTTATTTCTGTACTGCATTTTATTCCACCTTGCATTTCATTGAAACCATCAAGCATTTTCAGCTACCTCATCCTCTACACTACTCCTAAGTAACCAAATCAGTGTACCCCTGTAACATTATCCATTGTTGATCACGGTCATATTCGGAAGTGTAATATCCATTATCAAATTATTTATAGAAGTGTGATATATATATATATATATATATTGTTTACATTTTCAAATAAACCTTTTAATTTGCAAAACAAACCTACTTCTTGGCTCAGTGGGGTCAGAGGGATTCTAAGAGGGGGGTGTTATACAAGGGTTGTCATCCAGAGTACTGAACTGGACATAAAAATACATCAATAAGGGTTTTCCTCAGCACCCCAGACTAGGCATTGACTTAGCTGTAGTGTTGATTGAATATCGCTTACAAGAAGTGGGGGCTCGGAGCCGGGATATTCTGGGTTAGATTTACCACTTGTGCAGATTAATACAGTGTGCCAACTGACCAGATACACATATCCGGTTAGATCACCACGCTGTTTTACACTCTGAAAGCATCCCTCAAAGGAACGCTCTAAGGAAACGGTCTGTTTTGCAAAATAAAATACAAACTTCTGTAAGTCAGGAAGGAACTCAAATTCCAGAATGACGACCTTGGTAGATATGAAAATAGCCAGAGAGCACTTCTTACATAAGCTATTTGTGAGAGGTGAGTGGACTCATCAGGACCAAACGGTCTGGTTGCAGGCAATTGCGCAACAGATCACTGAAACAGGGTCAGATACATGGAGAGATCAGGGTCCATTACATGTGGCCCTGAGTGAGGCTCCTAAAGTTAAAGATGAACACGACAAGATGGTTAGGATAGCAGCATATTTGTATCTATATATGGGAGCCATGCAGGACAAATGTGCTGAAGGCCAAGATCTGGCAAATAGGCAACAGATGGCGTTTGTCATGAGCACTACTCCCGAGGAGCCTGGACTGGCTCAGCGCCCCCGGAAGCAGACCCTTCTTCCACATCTCCGGACCCAGCAGACCCCTACAGGGGCCCTTTGGACCGTATCCTGGCACCTTTGGCGCCAGGCTCATAAAGGACTTCAGTCCCGGCGCCATAGGCGGCGGGCCCATATTGATAAACTGTGTAATAATGCTTGGGTGGACTTACCTGAGGCAGACCATGCTGCATACTTACCCAGAACAATCCAGTCTGGCTGAAGTCCCCAGTCATCAGGGCTGGGAGGAACTATTTCCTCTATTCAGGAACTCTTTTCTTACCTGGGTGGGGCCGGTGGAAGAACACACACCTGAAGCACTTCTCTGCTATTTAAACCACGCCCGATGGAATACACGTGCTTCGCGTTATTCTGCATCAGCAGCAGGACACTCACCGAGTCGGCTCCTGCATCCTGGCTCCTGAAACGCCCGCCAGCACCCGGAACACCTGCAAACAGACAAGAAAAGAGAAGGCGAGCATTAGAAATTATACTTACCGGAATCCGGCCTCAGCAATCCTACCTCCGACGATCCTGCAAAGGAAAGGTACAAGATTAGCAGCGCTCTCAAATGCTCGCAGTCGCGCCGCCTTGCCTTACCCATCCGTGGCCTCGCCGAACTCCACCGCGGCCACGACGCCGGCAGCATCTCAGCACCTGAAAGACAGAAAAAGACAGTCATTAGAGGTGCCCGCTCTAAAGCGGCCACATTTCTTCCACTTACTTACGTGCTTCATCACGCGCGACAGCGGCTGTGTCGCCGGCAGCATCTCAGCACCTGTAAACAGAAAAAGACAATCATTAGAAGTAAGCAGTCGCTTTTCTTTCACTTACCTTCCTCCACAGCGGCCACGACGCCAGCTACATCCCAGCACCTGCATAAGAGGAATAAATGGTGAGCACTAACTAAGCACGGAGAACAAATACTCACCAAGAGACTTACCTGCTTTAGGTTTCTGGGCCCCGGCTCCTGTGGGGAAAAGACACTCATACTTACGGCTACCGCAGGAGAGACGAAAGGACACAGTGTCCGCAACTATTTCCCATCCAGTGACGTAACTGGATCCTACGCACCCCTGCACCTGAAGCAGGATGGAGAGCTCATCTTTACAATACCTAAGGTGAGAGCTCGCAGAAACCAAGTTGGGGGTCAAGAAGAGTGAGAAATTGGGAGATTGGTGGGAACACATATCCACCCCAACTGATAATCAATCCCTTTTCTTCCACCTGCAGAAAACTTACTCTACAAGCCAGGCAATCCAAATTCGGAGGCCCCGTCCAGAGCATCTTCCGGGCCCTGCGCCTCACGATAGAAGAAACGGTAGCAGTCCAGTTCGGGTCAGCGTCTCTGTGGGAATCAGGTGTGCGTTACAGCATTAGAAAAGGCCCAATCTGACCTGGTCTCTTCTGAGCAGAGGCTGCAGAGGAGCCAGGAGTCAGAAAATGATAGTAGGCAGTATATCATTAAAATAAAAGAGGACATGGATATACTGCAACAGGAAAAGACAGACCAGGATACCAGAATTCTGGCTTTGCAGAAGGAGCATCAAGACAGTTTGGACTCCTTACTGCAGAGCCAGAAAAAGCTGGAGCAACAGATCAATTTCAACAGGGCATGCACAGAGCAGGTAGCCACCCTGCAAATCCAACTAGACAGAGAGAAAGAGGAAAGCAATAAATTGATTTTGAAAGAACTGGATACCCAGGCAGAGTTTGATGAAGAACGCCAGAAAGCTGGTGCCTTTCAAAGGCAGAGGGACGACCTGGCGTCACAAATGCCGGCTCTTGGTCAGGAAAGGGATACCTTAGGCCAGGAAGTCTGCCATTTAAAAAGAAAAATTGAAGAAAATCACGTGGCCCTCCAGGGGCTGGGTGACCTCCAAAAAGAGCATCAGGGCTTGCTAGATCACACCAGGAGGGTGGAGGAGGCTCTGGCAAGAAAGGAGCAGGCCAGTAGGGATGGGACTGAGGAGGTAACCCTCCTGCAGCAGAGACTGGCCCAGTACTCCAGGACCAATCAGGAGGCACAGAGAGAAAATGAGGCTCTCTGTCAGCACAATGATAGGCTCCAGCAACAGGTAGCCATGCAGGAGAGACTGATAGAGTCTAGTAAGGACTAAACTGAGGAACTGAAAGCGCAGGCTCTTGCATTGCAACAGGAAGCAGGGGCGGATAGAGATGAGGTTTGCTGGGAAAGAGAAACTCCTGAGCATAACCTCAGGAGCCCTAGTACCAGAGGCCTTCATCTCTCCCAGTCCCTGGACTCTGCCACCCCCATGTCCCCTCGCGCACATGAGCCCAGGGCCACGGGGATCGCAGATTACTATCCAGCTAGAAGTATGGGGCTCATAGGCCAGTACCTCCCAGGAATGGATGGGCGGGCATCCGGGTATGGGCACCCAAGCACAGTGCAATTTTGTGGGGAAACCCAGGAGAGTAGGCCCATTAAGGGCATCCTGAAAACCTCTCCCAGTTAGGTCAGTGGGGGGATACCCAGCAAATCATGATAGCAAGGAGGGATCTGAAGACTCCTCTGAGCGTCACAGGACATAGGAGACCAGGTCCCCACATTCTGCCAGCCATTCCCAGGCTCATAGAATCCGGGAAAACCTGGAAGATCAGACGGGCACCTCTGGGAGCAGCGCTTCTGAGCCGGAGGATGAATGGACCAGGGTTACCCGAACCAAAAAGGCCAATAAGGCAAAAAGGGCCTTGCTTAAGGACCCATTGAAACGAATAAAGGCAATAAGGAGTGTCATCACGCCTTATCATAAGAACGCCAAGTATTCTGTTTGGGAACACTTGGAGCTCTATGAGCAAATGATGGAGACTTTCCATTTGAAGGACAGCCAAAGCTGTATTCAATATGTAAAGTGGACCTTCTCACCAGAATACTCCAGTTTCTTTGCGGGGCTGGAGGATCAAAACCATTCAAGGTGGTCCACATACAGGGCGGCCATCTTGAAACATTTTTCTGTGCACAGAAATCCTCAAGAGGCTCGCACGGCAGCCTACAATTTGCAATGTGGGGAGGATCATGCCCCACAAGAGTTTGTGCAAGAATTAAAGCTTGCTTTTGCGCAGACCACCAGAAGGGTGCGCACGGATAGCAGAGAATTTATCAATACGTTTTTCCATGCCTTACCCAAATAAATAATGACCCAGCTCGTGAGAGATTTTCATGAGAAAAGATCTTTAGACTGGGTCATTGAACAGGCTACCCGGATCTATGAGGTGCAGAAGCCCATCAAAAATAAAAATAATGCGCTGAAAAACCCCAAAACCAACAGCACCCCTGCTGCTGCCAAGGTGGCAGAGGTAAAGGTTGCCCCTGTTTTAGATTTGGAGATGGGGGGGCCTAAAAACCTGCCTGCACCAAATAATTCACAGCCCAGAAGGCCCTCGGGCCAGTCACAGACAGGGAGTCAAGGAGGTAGTCCCACAAATGGGGTCCCCCGCTCCCCTGACTATGTAAGTCCCCGCTACAAGGGAAACCAACCAATCCTGGGTTATGTGTGGACTCCTCCAGCCCAAGGGGGGGATCCAGCCAAGCACCTGACCCGGGGAACTTCCCTCCTAACTTCCCCCAGGAGGGCAGAAATTCTCCAAATCCCAGGCAGAACTTTTTCCCCAGGTATCCGCCCAACTTCCAGCCCCAAAATCATCCATCCTTCTTTCCCCAATTCCCTGAGCCCAGACAACCTAATCCGGGAGAGGGGAGGCCAAGGGTGGAGGGGTACCCAAATCTTCCCAATCCCGGGTATTACCAGAAAAGGGATAGCTACCCTTCCCAGGATCAGCCCAGGGGAGAAAATAGAGCCCCGTATCAGCCTGAGCGGGTTTCACAACTTGAGCGTCAAGTCCAAAATATGGCACGGGATCTGGGTCACATACTGAGGGCTCAACAGAACTCTCAGATGAGCATGCCGCCGCAGAATGCCCCAAACTCTGAACAATGACGGGGGCAGCACCCCGATAACCCACCGGTTCCCAGTGAGGAGGCACAAGGGGAAGGGGGGTGTAAAGCCTTGGAGGAAGCTTCCTTCCCAACTTGTAAACAGCCCCTGGAAAACCAGGAACCGGAAACAAAATCTCCTGCCCCTGAAAGCCTGCCTCCCAAGGAGCAGAGGGGGGGTAGGAGAAACAAAGGACCCAAACAGACCCACTTTGTGGAGGAGGTACAGGTCTTCCAATTTGAGGGAGAGGGATCCTCAGAAGATCCTGGGAAAAGGATCTTCTCCTTCAGAGATGGGGGAACTCCTCCCAAGGAAAAATGGGTCCCAAGGGATGCCAATTCAGACTGGGGAGATGTGGAGACTGAGCTACCGCCGCCCACCATCTCATCCCAGAACCAACAATACCAAAATCTCATGGGTCAAACCCATCCTGATGGCTGCCTCCAAAAAGGGGGGGGCGGCCCAGAACCCGAAACCATTTCCATTTGACAACTTTTTCTTTCAGATTCCCCAGGCTCTCCACAGAATTCTGCCCAAATCTGTTCGCTAGCAATGTCCAAAACCAGAAAGTTAGCCCAACAGTTGTCCAAAAATGTGCATTATCTGTGCCCCCTTGAGGAGTAGGAGGGAAGATATTATGCCCGGTACAAGTACAGGGGCAGGGTACAATTTCGGCACTGGTGGACACTGGATCCCAAGCTACCCTTCTGTCCAAAAGGGCCTTTGATGAACTAAATGCAGGAAGGGGGGAGAATTACCGTATTCCTCTCACCTCTCTTCCTGGACAACTGCAGAACTTTGACGGGAAGGAAATTCCTGCCAAGAGGACTGCAGATTTGGGCATCAAAATTGGGCGACACAAGGTGAAACACCCGGTCATAGTAGTGACTCCAGAGGGCACCCCTTGTTTACTAGGGAACGACCTACTGAGAAGGTTGTCACCCCTAATAGATTGTGTAAACAAGGTCCTCTGGACCCAGGCTAGCCGACCAATAAAATTAAAACAGAGTGTCAACCATGTTAGTTTAAATGGCACCTGCCACATGGTTGAACAAAAATCTGACCAAGTAGAATTTCACTTCCAGAATATCCAAATTCCAGACGTGACAGTAATAGCAGTAGGACAACAGACTGGTGATGGGGGGTCCTCTCTATTTCTGAAAATCAACCTTCCTTCCAGTTTAAGGTGGTACTCCACACTGGAAGGAAATACTCTGAAATTCTTTACTAATCCACAATCAGAAACTCCCACTCCTATAGTCCAGAAAGAGGTGAAATCAGCTCAGAGCTTGGCTGATGTTCAGCAAATTGGAGAGCAGTTGTTCATCCCTTTTCAGTTAAATGATGGGAAGGACTCTGTTCTCGCCCGAGTGTGCGTGTACAACGTTAAGAGCTTCATCAGCGAAGCCATGTTCCGCCAACTCCCACAAGATCCAGCCATTCCCACATTCAAACTGATAGACAAATGGGAAATGGACCTGGAAGCACCTAATTCCAAACATCTCCTGCCAAGCAAGTGTATGCTCAAAATCTCCATTGGCAACAAGAGCATAGTCCATAATTGTTGGGTCGTGCGAGACGTCACTGCCGCCTTTTACTTAGGCAGTGACATTCTCAATCGCTTTGCCATTAGTTTGGACCTAATAAACTTCAAAGCTTGGTCCCGATTAGCGGATAATCCCATGTGCTTTGATGATCCAGAAAAAGCATTTAGGTCAGCTCAATTGCTACCTTATGCAGTTGAAATTCAGATCAAAGAGGAAGTCACCATCCCAGAAAGGACCCGACAATTCTCCCTGGAAGTGAAAGTTAAAAGAGGACAGAAATTGAAAAACCCTGATGCTTATATTCATCTAAATGCTTCTCTCCAGCAGCAAGGGTTAGGGGTAAACCCAACACCATTAGTCAACATAGAACATGACACCATTCCAATAGAGGTGGATAACAGCGACTTAAAGAGTATTACTCTAGCCGCAGGCACCATTATTGGAATGGCGGTTGATGACCGACATTTCTCCAATGATTTAGGAAATGAACTGTTAGGACCGTTCCCCAAGGACTGTTTTGACAGTGACAGTGAGGACAATACAACACCAGACAGGATTTTCACCCGGCATGGGGGGAACTTCCTGGTGTACACTTCTTGCCCTTATGGTAAGGAAGATGTGACTTGTGACTTCAGGAGGGATGAGGTGATTTTCCAGGTCCATGAGGGCTGCCTTTCCCACCTGAAGCCCCCAGTCCAAATCAGCACTCTGGCCAGGGACTTCTCCACCCAGCTGGAGGAGGCTGCTGAGATAGCCAAACCAGAAGTCTTTTCAGGCTTCAAGCAGATGGTGGAAGAGAGAGTCAACCTAGCTGATGCCTGTGTGATTCTGGAACAGAAGCAAAAGTTGAAACAAGTTTTCTTGGATTTCCAAGATCTCTTTGCGGTATACTCATATGACTGTGGTCGCACCACCATCAACACGACAACAATTCCCACGGACCCTGGCATGACTCCAGTGTTTGTGAAGCAATATCGCTTGCCTCTCGCATCCATAGAGTCCCTTACTGAAATAATTAAGAACCTTGAGTCCCGGGGAATAACCCGTCCAGTCCACAGCACCTTCAATAATCCAGTGCTGGGAATATTGAAGCCAAACGGCCAGGCCAGTGGAGACTCTGCGCCGACCTTAGGGAGCTCAACAAACGGGTCCATACTTCCCGATGGCCTCTTCCCTACATTGACCAAGGGCTGGCCCAGATCCAGGGGTCACAGGTATTCACTGCAATAGACCTGACCAATGGGTACTGGACCATGCCTGTCAGTAGGGAGGACCAATACAAACTGGCTTTTACCTTTGGGGGCCAGCAGTACACATGGACCCGGACTCCCTTCAGATACCTCAACTCTGGCAATGAATTCAACATTTTCCTACATAAGGCCATGCCCGACCTGGGTGCGAGGGGTAACCTGGCTTATGTAGATGATGTCCTCATCAAAAGTACATCTGTGGAGGAACACATAGCGGAGATCCGTTATGTTCTGATGCAGTTGAAGGCCGCCGGGGCAAAACTTTCCTTCCAGAAAGCACAGTGGTGTAGAACCCGTGTTAATTTCTTGGGGTCTCTGTCCCCAGGAAAAGAAAGTGGAAGCACTTCAGAAACTGAAAGACCCCACAACTCTGAAGTTGAAGGCTACGCAGAGCTCACTAGACCCCTGATTCATCTCTTGAGGGGGGGGGGTCAAGTGGGAATGGGGTCCAGAACAATCCGAGGCAGTAAGACAACTCAAAAGAAGCCTCTCACAAGCGCCTTGCCTAGCTTACCCTGTCAGAAACAAGGAGTTCTTCCTGGAGACAGGGTTCTCTAATACGTGCTTGACGGCAGTATTATACCAAAAGCATGACAAGGTCAATAAAGTAATCTCCTATGCGAGCAAAACTTTATCCTCTGTGGAGGAAAAATTCAACGATTGTGAGAAAGCACTCCTGGCAACGGTGTGGGCATTGAAGAATTACAGCCCGTTTATCCAGGGGGGACACATCATAGTGGAGACTCCACACCAGCCTCTGCAATATCTCCAAAGTGACAGGATCCGGCCCGGAAATGTGAGTAATTCCCGAATTACTTCCTGGATTCTGTCAATGCAAGGCTTTCCTGTGGAGGTCAGATATGGCCAAAACAAGAAGAGGCCCCTCGCGCAAGGTCTGGCTGACTTGCATGATTGTGCAACAGAAAACTGTCTCGAGGACGAAAGTCTAAAAATCAAGGACAACATGGAGGCATACCTTAATTCCCCACACAAAGTCTTTGAAGAAGACAAGTGTGAGGGAATGCCCACTGTCTATGTGGATGGATGCTCTTACCATGTTGACAACAATGGGGAGAAAGAACTGGTGGCCGGCGTAGGGAATGCATGGGTGAAGGAGTTTCCAGAACCCTCCGCTAGATACAAAATTGGTCCCCGAAGTAGTCAGGTGGCAGAATTGATGGCTGTGCATCAGGCCATCCTCACTGCTGTCCAGCATCAACTCCACAAACTGGTCATAATCACAGATTCGGATCATGTACGGAACAGGTTCGTGGAGCACCTGGTTAACTGGAAAACCAGAGGCATGTTATGTGCTAATAACAAACCCCTGAAACATGGGAAGTTAATTCAAAACATTGATGATCTGGTCACATCGAATGGGATGACCATCTACTGGAAAAAAATCAAGGGTCATTCCAAAGTAGAGGGACCAGACAAAACTGGAAATGACTTAGCTGATCAGCTGGCCAAAACCGGGGCCATCCAAGGGATCTAATAGAAACAGAGTACCTGTTGGGGGAACTCCAGGTCACTGCTATCACTAGGTCCCAGACAAATGCTCACAATGATCTTTCAACTGCACAATGGAGTAATGAGACCCCTGATGCTGATTTGATTACGGCTCAAAAGGGGGATCCAATAATTGGTAAGTTTTACCAACACATTGAGGACCCTGAGAACTTTCCCCTGACAGATACCGATTACATTGGGAAAGAGGACCTAAGAGTGTTGATGAAATGTCCAAAGATGTTCCGGATCCAAGACGGGCTGTTGGTAAGGAAATCCCAAGCTGGCCATGATCAGTGGGTGGTTCCTACCTCATTCCGAAGCCTGGTGTTGAGTCACGCCCATGATGCGGCCACCGCCGGTCATAGGGGGTTTCACACAACACTGGAAATCTTAAGAGAGGTTGCATACTGGCCACACATGGGGCAGGACCTCGACCAATACTTGAAGGGGTGTCTTATGTGTGCACAATTTCAGCCATCATCCCTCACGCACTGTGCACCTCTCCAAAAGAGGGGGATGACACTGCCAGGGTCAGATTTGCAAATCGACTTTGTAGGCCCTGTAATTCTCCTCGTCTAGAGGAAACAAGTACATGTTGACTGTTACATGTTTGTTTACCAAGTGGGTGGAATGTCTCCCGGCCCCAAATTGCAAGGCAGAAACAGCAGCTGCCCTGTTGATTAACCACATATTTTCCCGTTTTGGTCTACCTCAAAGGATTGAGTCAGACAGAGGTAGCCATTTCACCAGTGAAGTAATGACAAAGATGTGGGAGATACTGGGGGTCAAAAGAAAGCTACATATTGCTTACAGGCCAGCTTCTTCTGGAGCAGTAGAGAGATACAACCGAACCATTGTGAGCATATTAAAAAAGTTTGTGGCAGATTCTGGGCAAAGTTGGGATATCTATTACCTCTGGTCCTAAAGGCCATCAGATCTACCCCTTCATCTGCAACTAAAATGTCACCATTTGAGTTGATGACTGGACGCAAGATGGTGCTTCCCCAGCATTTGCTTTACAGAACCCAAGAGCAAACGTTGATAAATGCCTCCACAACTCATGAGTATGTGGAGAATTTAAGGAAACACCTCCAACATGCTTTTGCCTATGCTCAGCGGAATCTAGAAAGATCAGCCGAGAGCATGAAGACCCACTATGATTTGAAAACTACCCGAAAGGAATATAAGGTGGGTGATCGGGTCTATCTATACAATTTCCAAAGGAACCAGGCCAAACAGCGAAAATTCTTGCCTACATGGAAGGGACCGTTTGAAATTATAGACAAGATCTCCCCTGTTGCATTTAAGATCCGCATCCCCAAAGGCAGTTCGGCAGAGGGGGAAGACAAGTGGGTACATATAAATCAGATAAAGTGTTGCCATCCCAGGCACACTCTCTAACAACTGGAGGAGTCCTCTGCAATACCAGAGGGGACCGCTCCAGAGTAATTCAATTCCAACCCTAAAATATCCCACATATAGTCTCTAAAATATTATGATTTGGGAAAAAAAATGTCTTATAATTGTATCTTGTTTTTGTTAAAATAAGAACGCAAATGTTTTGACTATAAAATGTATATGCCACCCCACTATATCAATGGTGGGGAAGAAAGAAGAAAACCTGGAGACTGGCCAAGGAGGACGATCCGGGGACCGGGAGCAGAGACCCGAGGGGCCCGGGGTACCGCCCAATATTCCCATCAGGACCGGCGAGGAGAACCGATCGATCCAACTGGGTGGAGGAAAAGATGCTGAACTGTGCCATCCACAGAATTGGAAGAAGATAATGGGGACATACCAGCGCAAGGGCTCAAAACCTCCTTTGCACCTGACTTCCCCTGGCCTTGAATCAAAGAGCAGTCGGGTGGGGGAATTTGTCAAGGGTGTTGACCCATGTTGAATCAATAGACTGGGTAGATGTGGGGATGAGCTGTCGCCGCCCATTATTCTATCCCAGAACAAACTAAATCAATAGACTGGGTGGATGTGGGGATGAGCTATCGCCGCCCACATTCACGCCAGAATCGGAGAACCGCGCAGTTTGTGCGCACACCAAAATGGTCGCCTAACCTTCCATCCACCAGTGCGAGCGTGATAGGCCAGGGGTGCCATGAGTGGAATGTGTGCCAAAGGAAAAACAGCAGTGCCTGTTAGCTTAAAAAGCCCTTTGAAATCACCTTGGTTTCTCTAAATGCAAGCTCAAAATGCCTATTTTCAAACATTGCAGGATATTCAAAAATCTCACTGAACACCAGCAGACATTTGGCAGAATGAAATTTTGTGTACATACAAAATCTGGAAAGAAAAAGAGCCCAAAACCATGTTCATAACAAAACTGGCTGAGCTGTGGAGGTCAGCAGCTTAAGTTAAACTGAACTGAAAACCACTAAAATCGAAATGTTTAAATTAAATGAGGGACCTACTTTTGAGTGTCACATAGTTTGTAACTGTTGAAATGTCATAGTTTTGAACTTAATATCAGCATTCTTGCTGCATGTGTAAGAATTGTCAGATTGATTTCAATGTAGAAAACTGGGAACAAAAAGTGACATTTAGCTGAAACCTGGCTTAATGAAACTGGATTCTGCCTGACAACTACCCCCGACAGGAGAAACCTGCTCAGCCACTCTTCCTGGGCCTAGCTGCATCCTGCTGCCCCTTGCCAAAAGGAGTTGACACCTCTCTGATTGAATTAAGGGAGGGGACCTGGGAACTGGAAGGGACAGAACAATGCAACTTCCTTGACTCAGGCAAATGTTATATTGGGGGCGTCGTAAAATAGCTTCCTCTTGGGAGAAACTGGGGGGCAGCTGTGCCTCTGTGAACACGCTTGCTTGGGGGAAGTGGATAAACCAGTTATTCCACCATGTGATGTGGGAAGCCACACCCCTTTTTGACCAGAGCATAATTTTAAAAAGATAGATAACTCATAGTGCGGACTTGTCAGAATTATATAAGTAATATCATTATTTTTGTGATTTTTCTGTGCACGTTTTAAGAGGTGTTAGGACCCTGTGGTGTATTCTGGGGGGTTGCTAGCGGAAAATAGGGTCTTACTCCAAATGTCTGCATGTTAAAAATCTGACACTTCATCAATTAATGTCCATACTCCTTGTGCACATTTGTGTAATTTTGGGTAAATGTCCGATATTGCAAAACCAGTCAAAAAGCGCAAAATGTTGTCATTTTTGAATGCAAGCCCCCAGGAAGATCAGAGGCGGACAAGCATGGACCATAAGGAATATATAATATGTACATGTAATGTCAACCACTTGTGTACCTGGGAAATATATATTTGAATCAAATATAGATTTGTGGGCAAATTGACCAGGGGAGGATCCTCTGACCCATAAACAGACCTCATCATGATGACAATCCATTTCCTTCCCCCAATCATGGGAGAGGGGAGAATTGGGCCAATGACAAGTAGAGAGGGGCAGGCTTAGCTAGGCCCAGGCACACACCCATTTTCAAAACACATAAAAAGAGACTGCTGGGACAGGTAGAGACATTCAATTCCATTTGCTGCAGAGCATGCTGACCGACGACTTCACATCCAGAGATCCAGACTTCAAATCCATCAATCTCCAGAACCTGTAGCAGAAATTAACTCCAGAATTTGTAGCAGAGGGGCCAGAATCCACCAGCTGAATCCTCTTCAGCAGGCCTCAAAACCAACCAAACTATTCAACAGCCGGGCGAGCTGTTTGAATTTTGCCAAGAATTTTTGCAAGAACCTGTAGCAGTATCCAGAAATCAGTGCTGTATCTGGAACCCGAGAGAACCACAAACCAGACCGTTGTGAGCAGAACCGGTGCCTGATTGACCCGCCGTATCCAGAGAGGCTAGACCAGCAGAGCAGAGCTGACCCAGACCGCTGTGAGCAGAACCAGTCACCCAGATCGCTGTGAAGTGCCGAGACCAGAACCGGAGTCCAGTCCAAAACCTGACCAGATCCGTGGCGGGGCCCATTCCTGCCCAAAATATATTGTGAGTACCGCCAGAACTGTGCAGAACCCAATATCTTAGTTAAAATAATCTAATCCAAACTATTTTAACCTAAGTAGAACTGCCTCCTAGAAATCGTGTCATCTGTCATTTTTAAAGCTGCACAACTGTCACCTGTCAATTCTGCAGCTGCAAGCTGTCACCTGTCATTTTGAGTTTTACTTTAAATCCGAAAATCTACCTTTATTAAATCGTCCGTATCTCTTGAACCGTTTGGGTTAGGAACGAAATTTAACTTTCATCTGAAAGCTTAGAATCTAGGCTTTCCAACAAGCCTAGAACCGACTCCTTATACTTTTACCGCAATCACGATTCATGCACTCGTGAAATTTACAGCGATTTGCGATTTTGGCTCAATTTCTCCACTTGTCAAAATAGTAGCTCCATTCTTTCTTCTGTTAAAATTCGTTTGCAATCTGCTAATCATTCATAGAGTATTGTTAAAGTGAGCCTGAACTAATATAAAGTAGCCATCACCTACCCTGAACCTCTAGAGGTGATTAAAAGCAATTTTAGCACCTTTTCACTTCCTCGCAAACCACATTAAAGTAATTTGCCTGTGTTTAAAACTCATCTCTGTTTTCCCTAAGCTTGCTGGGAGAACTGGAACTGTGTATTGCATTATAAAGTGTGATTTGTTGGGATTCTTGAAGACTGTGTGCTCTCCTTCCATTTCTTGTATTACATGGGGGAGGGGCGATTTGTCAAAAGAAAAAGTGATCATATTACCTTTTGCTAAAATCATAACAAGTTATTTCTGTACTGCATTTTATTCCACCTTGCATTTCATTGAAACCATCAAGCATTTTCAGCTACCTCATCCTCTACACTACTCCTAAGTAACCAAATCAGTGTACCCCTGTAACATTATCCATTGTTGATCACGGTCATATTCTGAAGTGTAATATCCATTATGAAATTATTTATAGAAGTGTGATATATATATATATTGTTTACATTTTCAAATAAACCTTTTAATTTGCAGAACAAACCTACTTCTTGGCTCAGTGGGGTCAGGGGGATTCTAAGAGGGGGGTGTTATACAAGGGTTGTCATCCAGAGTACTGAACTGGACATAAAAATACATCAATAAGAGTTTTCCTCAGCACCCCAGACTAGGCATTGACTTAGCTGTAGTGTTGATTGAATATCGCTTACAACACATAGCTGTAGTATGATGAGTCTCAGACAGAAATGCAGAAATGCGTAAGGCACATGGTTGCCAATGCATAAGGAGCATGCATGACGGAAAATGCACAGAACACAGAAATGCAGAGCACCTGCTTAAAAGTGCATATTATTTCAGGATGATATTTCAGTTCACTGATTTGCATTTAAACTAATACTAAAATATTAACATAATTAAACCAACCCCAATAACATGTCCCCTTAACAATATAGAGTGCAAATTAGTCTATGTGGAATAACCTGGAAAGTTTTAAAAATGTAGGGTGTTTTGTAAAATGAAGTTTTGTGCAGACTGAGCTTGATGCAGTAAGTTAATCAAACATGAAATTCTGCTCTGCTGAGGCGAACCATCGTTGAGTCAGGAAGCAAAGGAAGAAATGTAACATTTGTTTTTTAGTTACTTCAATGCAGAAATTACACGGAGCAGATCGGATGATGTGGGTGGACCTAGATGATTAGGTGTATCATTGATTGACAGAAGAACATATTAAAAAGGCTGTGAGTGGGTGTAGTCAGATCAGACATCCTCGGACACTGCACTGAGATGGATGGTGAATTGCAGGGGGCTGACTGGAGAACAGAGCTCTTTGCTGGCAAACTGCCTGGTGCCGTAGCAGTCCTTATCTGTGTGGCCGACCCTGAGGAGGGACATTAGAAAAAGACTGATGGGAATTTCTATGTGCAGATGAGCCAGAGATATTGCCAGCATTTCTGGATAAATATAAGTCTAAAGTGAGGGGGGTTGGATTGCCTGTCAGTCAGTTAGTCAGGGAAATAGGTCATTTCAATTTAGGTGCTGCTGATGTTAAAAGTGCATGCAATTTTGCAATTATGTCAATGCCATTTGCTGTTTTGTTCTCTCTTTCCTCAAAGTGCATCTCTTGCCAATTTTTTCATTTCCAAGGATGGAGGGGACGACTGGGCACAGCTTATACTGTTTTGAAATGTGCCATTGCTCATTGTAATATATTCATAACTGTTGCCATGTGTACATTGTAAGTTTATCTGTTGTATTGGAGGTCTCATAGAACCCCCCTCTGCTAGTCCTTGGCATTTCTAAGTCAGGAAGAGACACTGGAACAAACAGGAAACTCAGGCTTGGTTCAAGAAGACATCGGTTTTATTTCTCCAGCAGGCGGGTACACTTCATACATCTTGGACATCTCTGGAACTCTGCTCTCTAACACTGAATGCAGTCCCCTTCATATACAGTTCTAGGAAGGTGAGGTAATGGTTTAGTCATAAAGACAACCCCTTCCCATCTATTATTTGTTAACTTATATGGCCTGATCAATGAGCTGTTCCTATTTCTGCTTGTGATTGGCTGACCTCTCTGCCACTCAACTGACTCATTTGGCACTCTGGCCTAGTCTAAACTGGTTCTAGTCACTCCATGCCCCCTCCCTTGTCCTTTACTTCAACTCTTATATAACACCTCTCCACTGGAGTCATCATGACTCACAGCAATCCACCATTTTAGGAATCGCCTGACTCTGCCTGAACTCACAAAATGGTGGATTACCCTATTTCTGCTCATATATTGACACCTAATCTGTTTGAACCCTAGTTTATTTTAGTACATATACTTATTATGTACTACTTAACAAGCCTTTCATTGTTTAAAACATTCTGACCTTATTAACATAACTCGGTTTTCAAAGCGCTTTGTGCTACAAAGCACTATACTTCTTGTTTTTTGCACATTTGAAGCCATTAATCATCCCACCATGTTTTCTACGCTCGGTTGAAGGGGAAGGGGGTCTGTCTCCACAGCATTCAGTTTAAGGGGGGAGGGTTAGTCATTTCTCTTCACTGTTACAATAAAAAAGCGCATTATAATCACTTGGCATTTTGGTGCATTTTTGTGATAGTCAGTCATTTTATTTGACCTACACAAAGAAGCAGGTACGCGACTAGAAATATCTGAAAGGAAAATAACTGCTGTGAACTGTCTAGCTAGAAAGTGTATGAATGTGCAGTATTTCAATTGGTTTGTTTTACCATTTTGAATCTCAGCCACAAGGGCATATTACAGTATTGTACATAAAATACTGCGAGAAGGAGGCATTTGTTATTGACCCAGAGTGTATCAAGTACAGTAGTCTGTTATGGTGAGTGAGCCTTGTAAAAACAATTGTGAGGCAATATTCTGAAGTTTGTCTCAACACTATAAAAAGAGATACCCCAACAAATTACCTCTAGAGACATTAACACCATAAAATACCACCTTTTACCAACATAATAAAAATTAGGTATAACCCTAAATATATCCCACATATTTGGTGCGTTGGCCAGTGGGAAACTTTAAAACAGTTACTGGGCATGGCTTTGCATTATAGGCACAGCCATTCCGTGCACTCATAAATTGAGTTAGTGCTGTGAAGTGGTGCAGTACTGTGTTCTCATTTGACTCACACAATAGTGTCACCATGTCCCAAATCGAATCTGAGTTTCCTGAATTGCCAACTATCTTGAGGCAAAGATTTTTGCCCATTCAGTTTGGTCTTCAGAAAATGCCATAATATGGAAGGACAGAATTAACACAGAGGTAGGAAAAGAGGCACTTGAAAACATCTTTGATGATGGGAGCATTGTGCAGGTATACCTCATGAGACTATTCCGAGCAGCAGACCGCAAGGAGGAAAGAAAACTGCATTATCAGATTGTGCACAAAGTAATGGTTTTTGTTGCACATATCTTTAAAATTGCAGGGAAAGGACACTGACGTGATTAGTAAGTTGCAGTGCATCTTGGATAATGCATGTGATTAGGTGCAGCAGCTAAAAGCAAAACTATAACAGAGGCAGTTAAACATAGAATTGCAATCTAAATGCAACAATATGGCTACTCAATTGGTTCAGAAAGATAAACAATTTAATGAGAG
Organism: Ambystoma mexicanum; assembly: GCF_040938575.1. Lineage (NCBI taxonomy): Eukaryota > Metazoa > Chordata > Amphibia > Caudata > Ambystomatidae > Ambystoma > Ambystoma mexicanum. The sequence goes on along the minus strand of NC_090927.1, from coordinate 437,612,639 downwards.
TGAGCAAGAATGAATGCACTTAAAAGGGATTTTAGATGCAATAAGACAAGACAAAGATGCTGCCATTTTAGAAATACAAATCCTTAGAGAAGATAACATGGAAAAAGACAATGGCCCTCATTACGACCCTGGCGGAAAGCGACTGACCGGAGCGCCACAGCGTAAATAGCGTTTCCGCCATTGCACGAAGGAGCAAAGTGCGGCCCATTCCGACCCATCGGGCACGAGCACCACGGCATGGCGGAAGTGCAAAGTCCGCGATGGCGGAAATGACCCCAAAACGGCCCACACCGCCGCCGTACGGCGCCCTAGGTGCAATACCGCCACCCCTCTTAGCGGTCACCGCAGTGTGCGCCTACCGGAAAGTACGATGGCCGGAAATATACGGAAACGGAAGCTAAAACATGGGCCCGGAACGGGAAACATCCCGGCGTACACCTATAAATACACGAAAACCACACAACCACTAAAATCACTACCCCGAAACACACCCCAACCCGCCAACCACCCTAGCGAAACCAAGAATAATGGGAAAAGCAGCGAAGAAAGCGTGCGACCGCAAGCGGCAGGTCCACTTCTCCCGTGAGGAACTCACCGTGCTAACAGAGACCCTCCAGGAGAATGCTGCCGTCGTCTTCTCCACGCAAATGACCAGGACGGCACTTGCAAACAAGAAGGCCATATGGGCTCTGGTGGCACAGCGGGTAAGTGCGGTGGGGACCGCACCCCGCACCCCACAGCAATGCCGCAAGCGATGGGACGACCTGCGGATACGCGTCCGCAGCATACTCTCTGCCAACCGCAACATTGCCACAGCCACCGGGGGAGGTCCTGAATCACCCATCAAGTTGACCCCCTGGGAAGAAATCTGTGCCTCCACCATCGGAATGGAGAGCATAGAGGGAGTCGGAGGGATGGAGAAAGGAGTGCAGACATCCGAAGATTCAGGTAGGTGGCCCAGATAAAACAATGCCAAATCCACAAAGTCCATTCATGTGAAGTACCATGTGTCCCCATAGTGCAACAGAAACACATGTCCAGGAGAACGTCCACACACATCGGCCTGATAGCGCACGTTAAAACCCACAATAAATACATAATTAATTAAAAACCCCTAAAACACGCACTACACGTGCAGCAGGCACACCCTAACTGCAGGCTGCCAAACAACTGCACCCTCACTCCACACACAAATGAAACCACCCCCAAGACCCCGACCCAAATCACCCTCAGGCACCACCCCAATGCATGTGATACAATGCCATTCCAATTCCCACTGACCCATCAATAACCCTCGCCCTCCTTTACTCCACCACAGGGTCCGATCCAAACGACGAGCTACAGGACACCCCTACCAGCACACCTGCAAAGAGGGCCAAGACCAACGGCCAGAGACCCTCCACCTCAGCTGCACGCATCAAGACACGGCAGCAGCACAAATCAGGTGGCAGCACACAGGAGGGAACATCAACAGGCACCCCAGCAGCCAGCATGCCCACAACACCACCACCACAGGTCCCCCCAACGGATGCCACAGAAGGCACTGCCTCTGGTGGCAGCAGCACCATAGGTGACACCCCATTGATGGCAGCATGCTCCGACACAGAAGACGGGGATGTCGAGGTCAGATCCATCCATGACCTGTCCCAATCCCCCTGTCTGTCCCCTCCCGTACAACATGAGGATACCACGCAGGGGCACCCACAAGACGACGACTGGCCATCCCCCACAAGCCCTGTGGCAAGGCAACATGAGGACAACAGCCCCTCTGTGACACCACCGCAAATGGCCATGGCCCAGCAGAGGCAACAGTCCCTCGACAAGTTAATCGTCCAACAGCAGCAAATGGCCACACTCCTCAAGGGCCATGCCGATGAATGTGGGGGCACCAAGGCAGACATAGAAACATCAACAGAGACACTTAGGGCAGAAATGGAGAGAGGTACAGAGACGCTAAGGGCACAAATTGAGAGTAGCACCGAGAGCCTGAGAGTCCAAATGGAGAGTAGCACCGAGAGCCTGAGAGTCCAAATGGAGAGTAGCACCGAGAGCCTGAGGGGGGAACTGCATGCGACGTCCAAAGACGTATGTGCCGAACTTGCCGCAGTGCGCCGTGTGCTCACTGAGCTCTCGCAAACCCTTAGGGACATGCATGGACGTGAGCAGGCAGACACATCATCCGTTGCAAGTTCCGTCCAGGGCAGCCCCCAACGTAGATCTGGAAGGAACCTGCGCTCCACAGGCAGGGGTGCCCCTGATACCCGCAGAGGGGGCATGCAATAGCGACAGCCCACTGACAATGAGCATCTTTGGACACTGGTGTTCGGGGGGGAGGTAGGAGGGTGGAGGGGGTGTGTTGGGCTCACTTGGGTGGCGGGTCGATAGGGTGTTCAACATGATATCACATATGCCATAAAAAGTGCACGATCAACCAATGAGAAGTGTGGACATTGATCTTTGTGTACTAGGCCATCATAGGCGTACAGTCCATATTGTGCATGTCCCAGACACACGCAGTGCCACGAGTCCCGTGTCCATGCATCAGCCACCAGGCGTGAGTGCTAGAAGCATACATCAATGAGATGCTGACGAATGTCACGGCCCTCCGGTGCCTCGCAGACTCCATGAGGTGCTGCCACATCCCCACCCTCATCATGACCATCTTCAGGTGCTTGCAGTTCTGCGTCAGGGGGCATGGGCACATTTCTACGTACGCACATGTTGTGGAGCATGACACATGCCATGACCATCTTTGCAACCTTCTCATGGCGGTACAGGAGTGCCCCGCCAGACCTGCTGAGGCAGCGGAAACGACCCTTCAGTAGGCCGAATGCCTGTTCAATGACTACACGGGTACGTGAGTGGGCATGGTTGTAGTCCTCCTCATGCTGGTCCCGTGGGTTCCGGACTGGTGTGAGGAGCCATCTCTTCAGTGGATATCCAGCATCACCTGTATGTGGACGAGAAACGTATGATGTGGAATGCCATTGATACGTACGCACACCCCCCCCCCCTTCCTGGCAGGTCATTGACAATTCACATACCCCACATCATCATGCATGTAATGAGACTCACCGAGTAGCCAGGATCTGTTCCCTGCGTGTCGCTCCATGTAGCGTGGTATTGTCGAGTTCCTCAAGACCATTGAATCATGGGTTGATCCAGGGAATCGGGCACAACAATGTGTAATGATCCTGTTGGAGTCACACACCATCTGTACATTCAGGGAATGAAATTGTTTTCGGTTGCGGTACTGGGCCTCCATGGCATGTGGGACGACCAATTCAACATGGGTGCAGTCGATGGCACCAATGCAACCCGGTATGCCGGCAAGTGCATGGAATCCCACTTTTGTGTTGGTTATTTCCTGCTCCGAGCGTGGTAGAGAGATGTAGTCGTCTGCGTGCTTCAGGAGGGCATCGAGCACTAGCAATAGTGTCCGTGAGAACAGTGGCTGAGAAATGCCATGCAACTGTCCGACTGTGTGCTGGTAGGTGCCTGTGGCCAGGAAGTGGAGTACAGACACCACCTTCAGTAGGGGTGGGATGGCGGTTGGGCTGTCTATCATGCTGACAAGGTCAGCCTGTGTCATGTCCACAATGGCGGCTATGGTGTCCCGGTCCAGACGGTAGAGGGTGTGGATCTGCTCATCAGTGAGGTTGAACGGATGTGCTCGGAGGCGTTGAATTGCGGGCTGCCTGCGTGGTGGTAGTGGCTGTGCTGGTGGGCCTTGCTGGCCCTGCCTTGGCCTCCTCCTCCTCCGTGCGGCTGGTTGTAGTTGGTGTTCGTCTACTTCTTGGAGTCGGAGCACTTGCAGTGCTATCAGGTCCCCCAGGGCCAACATCGCGAGTCCTGCCGGTAGCATTTCGGTGTGGTTGTGGGAGGGGACTGGCTGTGCAATTTATGTGTTTTCAGGCTGTATGGCCTCCACCTGTGGTGATTAATTCCACCTGTGCAAACTGCTCTCCCCTTTGGCCGAGCACGTCCCGCGCACAACGCTGCAATTCGGGGAATGGCATCTTGCTATTGCAATCATGTATTTGTACCCGATGGCCGTGTAAGATTGGTTGATATGTTCATTCCGCTGTGGTCCCATTGTTTCACGTACTATCTGTGCAGTCGCGAACAGACTTGTGAGGGGTCAGTGGGACGTAGTACTCGGTTAACGGTGGGCCCTCATGCATCACTGTACCGAGCTTCACCGACGGGCGGGGCGTCCCATTTGTGAGTGAAGGCAGTTGCCATTTTCACACACAGCCGCACTCGATGGGATAATTAGTGATTTCAAACGGCCACAGATGCCTTTTCGACGTGATGTTGCAAATGAGGAATTCGAAGGGCGGCGCTTTCGGTTTCCAGCTAGCGGCGAGGAGATGCCCACAGGTCTGACTGCAAATGTAACGTTCTATTGTTCTATGTCCTTGAGACAGGGCCCATGGCGAGGGAGCAATGATTGATATGAATAGTTTGGGATGCGCAATAGCTACGTGGGCGATGAGGCCGTCCGTTCCCAAATACATGTTACTTCAGAACACTGGAATCACGGGCTGGGGCACTGTGGATTTAGCAGGCTGCATAACGCACAGACTCAATGGATGTTTCTAATGTCATGTGAGTAATTATTCAGGCATTTTGATCCCGGGATGAGGGAATGATGGATGGATGCATGGGCAGGTGATTTGGTACAGAGTTTGCCATGTACAGGGCTTCTTGGGATCTATCCGCCTCCCCTACGCTATGTGATGCAGGGCTGCCATAGTGGGACCATCGTCCATCTGGCCTTGTTGAGCCCTCCCTGTCTCGAGGCGCCCTCAGACACTCGTTTGTGATGGTGTTTGCACCTCGATATAGATGGTTGTGAGTCGCAAGTGGTTTTGGGGTGGTGATGTTCCTTTGGAGTGGGCTAGCATGCATATGGCTGTGGATTTCGTGTGATCATTGAAGTGAGTTGTTGGTATGTAGTTCTGATGGCCATTCTGTTCTTCTTCTTTTCTTTTTGTTGACAGGTATCTCCTCCCCTTTTGCCACTGCCATCTGTATGCCACTCCTGCAGATGGATTTTACTCCCGACACCTGCTGCTTCGTGTTAATCAGTGGAGCAGCATTACGATCTTATGGGACGATCGCCAATGGCCCACATGCCCTTACGCAGTACTGGTGGCTCGGAGCAACATTTCGGCCTTTCAGCTGGACTAGTGCCTCCCCATTGGGACGGCCCTGCGGTTCTGTGCGCTTCCATGTTGCCTTTTCGGACGTGAATGTGGCTCTGTGTACCATGGGGGAACAGGGCGACACACAGGTAGTGGCTGGTCGTTTCTTGCGGAAGCAGCCCACAATGGTGGTTGGTGTTTTGGATTTCATGGCCTGATGGCTGTATGTGCTTGGTGATTTTGATGTGCATAAATGTCTATTCTGATTTGGCCCGTGTAGCGTTTTTCTTTGCAAGTGATGTGGCATATGCCTATTTGGGGGGCGATGTATTGTGAGGAGATCTGCATTGGGTTCCAGCTTCGGGGTTTAGTTGCGTGGTACTGTGCTGTGCGCGTTTGCCTACGAAGCCCAGTGAGGTCAGGGATGGGGGCTGCCAATATGCCAGTTTGAATGTTGTCATGCTCAGGGGCGGGGGATTGGGTTTTGTGTAACAGATGCCGGTCAGCCAGGTGGACTGGTTGAATGATGTGGTTTTCGGTATATTGCTGGTCACAGGTGCCTGTGTTTGCGTGCCTTTCTTGGTGGGGGACTGTGGTCATGTCCATTGGGATGGCTTGTGTATTCGTGCCATCTGTGCCCTGCAGCTCCCATTGGCCCCTGTTGTGTTTCTTTTGTTCGTTGGCATGCATGGGTGACTTGTACATTTCAATGGTTGCATTGTGGCTTCATTGCACCTACGGGGAGTTGTACTTTGTGGGCAGGGAGCGGTGTACAGGCACTCAGTGGGGCCGTTTACGGTTGATTCGCGATGCCGTACTTCTCGCCATGGCGGTATGGTCCATTCCGCCATGCCTGATGGCGTTAGGTACATGTCCGCTAGGGTCGGAATTGGCGTACCGTTGCACCATGGTGGTGTTTGCGGTTTGGCATGGCGCGCGCGCGCGTGCTTGGTGCAGTTAGCGTTGGCGTTCACTACGGTGTCGCTAATGGCATCGTACTTTGCGGTGACGGGTCATAGTCGCACCGAGCGCTATTCGATGGCGGTATTGCATTTCCGCCATCGTTTTTCGATTTCCGCCAGGGTCGTAATGAGGGCCAATGTATTTCACGCTGTAGAACAGGAGATATTCAAATGAATGGAAGAGAATGACAAGAAGGATAAGGCGCTTGACCAGTGTCAAGCACAAATAAATGAATTGCAAGCAATAATCAATAAGGTCAGGGATGATAATTCTAATCTCTCTCATGAGGCAGAACAACTTCATGGATAGTGCAAGAATTTAGAACAGCAAATACTTAGTCTGAAAATCTCAGGAAAGTCGACAAAGCACTACATGCAACTGAATTGAAATCAATCACAGCTCTGTCCAAGGGAACAATGTACCAACAGCCGTTCCTGTGGCCAGACCTTGTTATAGCCCAATGATGGGGTATGAATCACCGGCCAATAGTAACAATCATTCCTGCTCACGAGAGAACAGAAATGAGTGACAAAATTATACACACCACAATTCACTGTGTAGCCCTATCAAAATTATGAAGTCTATTAAGAAATCTATTAAGACTTTGATTAAACCGTTCAAAAAGGGAGACCATTCCTGTATGTAAGACCATTTAGAAACAGTGCACAATATATTTAAAGCTCTCCCGATACCTAGGGAACAATATAGACAGTAATTTCACCGGAATCTAGATTCAGCAGCTGCTAGTAACATTCGGGGTCCCGATGAACAGGAACATTTGTCTTGGGTGAACTTTGACCTTTACCAGTCTAAACTGGATGGCAAAAAGGCAACTTATACTATGACTGCGAAGCCTGATATGTCCCCTCGCCAGTACCTCCAAGATTTAAAGAGAGCATTTTCATGCTTTGATGTGGCCTTTAACCCAAACTCTGTAGAATTTAAGATTGCCTACATTTATGGACTCCAAAAAGAAATTGTATCCAGGTTAATTTGTGAATTTGACAGGAAAATAACACTAGAATGGATAATAGAACAAGGGACTAATCTATATCAAGTGATATTTGTTCAGAGAGAGGAAGAATCAAAGAAAAAGGAGACAAAACCAAAATCTAAACACCCCACACCAGCCATTATGGAGGTAAAATCTGTAAGAATGCTGCTTGAATCGGCCCAGATTCAAACAAGAAACAGTATGACACCTAATCAAAGGAGTATGCCTCCGCAGAGGACACCACCTCAAACTCTTATGTTCCAATGTGTTAATCCCAGCAATAGGGAGTCTTACATTAGCCCTAGGCCCTAGATATTTGGATACTCCCCCCGAGTGGGATTTTGCCCCGGTATGTCAGGTCTAAATAACAATCAAAATCAAATGTACAATGGGCGATACCAAACACTAGGGACTCAGAGTAGATTTGACCCTAATACAATGGTGTATGGTCAACAGGAAAGGCCAAGCTATATGGATAGGTTCATTGAAAATGGAACCCACCAAATGAAAGACAAAATATGAATTATCTCTCTCACCAATATAACCACCACCAGTTGACCATGGCCAAAGGATGGTCACTCTGCATTCTCCACCTCCTCCGTCACATGAATTCAGAGGCAACACTAATAGAAATCAATCTCCTGAGAGGTACCAGAATAGGCCTAATAAGGGTGAATTTAACCAGTAGCGGCCTAGGTCACAAAGAGAGGAGTCCAGATGCATTGGCCCTCATTCCGAGTCTGGCGGTAGGGGATACCGGGTACTGGTAAGGAGACCAGTGCCTTTAATCCCCTACCGCCCGTTTCTGAGGTCCCCTAACGGGACCCGTAAGGTACGTTTGGTCAGACCAAACATACCTTACAGGTCCCATTAGGGGACCAGGGTGCAAATAACGGGCTTGCCATTCGTGAGCCCGTTATTTGCCCTCTCCCCATTCCCATTTAGCTCTATGGGGGCTCAAATGGGAATGGGGAATTGTTTGTTCAATGGGGACTACCGGTCCTTCCAGGGTCGGAATGGACCGGTAAATCCCCATTGAACAACACCGGAGGCGGTACCGGTATGGGAGGCAGCCATGAAGCTAATTGCTCCATGGCTACCCCCATACTCGGAATGAGGGCCATTGACATATTTCAATGCTTAGAGGCCCAAGTCAAAATGTTATCTGAGCAGATAGGAAAGTTATGTGCGGTTCAAAAACAACAGCCAAGTGAAGGTGCAGAATGCCATAGGAGTGATCGCGTGCGTTTTGACAGTAAGTGACTATTTAATAACACCTACACTGATAAAAACACAGATGCTCATGAATCACTTTTGAATAACGGATCTGAACTGCCTACTGATTTAAAAATAAGAAAACAAATGAATGAAAACGAGACAGGGAATTTCAACACACACAAAAAGGGAGTGTGGTTCAATTTAGAGTTGAACCAGACTATTCAGTTGTGTGAAAAAGGGGAAAATGAACAAGAAAAACCCAAAGAACACAGAAACAGATTTAAAAAGAGCATCCAATGTGAAAATAAAACACATGACTAAGAGTCAGGGTCAACAGTTTGAGTATCCTCACTTGATAATCTTAATACTGTCGAGCTCCATACAGAGAAAACAGTAGCTCAAAAGGAGGGTGCAGGTCAGTCACCTGAGGAGTATTTTGAACTACACATATTGCAAGGGATAGAAATAACAGGCACCATGCAAGACACAGAAAAGTGTTATGCGCCCAGAAGTCGGCATAATGTCATGTGACACTTGTGAAAATATCCAGCTAAAAAGTTGCAGTGTAAACACTGGTAGTCCCAAGTCAGGGGGCAGTCAGTGGCTACACTCCAAATGGGTTCTGAGCCCAGGAGACTAGGAGATTCAAAATGAGGTGGGCGAAGAGGAGGGATAGATGTCATTTCATATGCCCATGTGACTAGATAAGAGTAAAAAAAAAGCTAAAAAAGAGCTAAGAAAAGTAAGCCCTGAAATTAGCAAACATGTGTGCTAGAGGAGGATGAAGACAGGTACTATGCTCCTATTACTATTGAAGAAAAATGTAATGCATTTGCATTGATTGATACAGATACTACAAGCAACATAATGTCAAAAAAACGTGTGAAAAGTATCAATGAAGGAAGATCCCCACAAAACCACATAAAAGTGATGCAAAATGAAGGCCTGCTGACCAATTAGAATCGGGAAGAAATACCTATTAAAGGTGTCACTGAGGTTGACATAAAGATAGGGAAGCATTGGATGAGACAGGAAGTGTTGATCACATCCATCCATGAAATAAGAACAAATTGCCTGAAGTGGTTGTCACCCCTCATTGATGTGGTAAATGGAGTATTGTGGTCCCTAGCTAAAAGAAACATTGAGGCCTAAGAAAATAATGTAAAAGAATGCCACACTGTTGCTAAATCAGAAAGTGCAGTGGAAGTATATCTTCAGAATGGCTGTGTGCCCAGCATCACTGTCATTCTCATGTGTCAGAATGAAATGAGGGGAGAAAAGAGAAGCAGTCTTTAGGGATTTGTTTGGACCTTAAGAAGAAATGGCAAACAGAAATAGAAAAAAACCATTGTGTTTTTATCTAAATGAAGAAAAATGCAAAATAAATGTCACTCCAGAGATAAATAAAGAAAAGCATATTTCGACCCTTTCAGAAATACATATGAGAGATGGGTGGTCATGGATTCCTATCCATTTGAATGGGCATCCTGAAATGATGGAAGCCACATTAGCACTTGAACATGAAAGAAGTTTCATTGATGAAAAGGTACTCAAGTAAATAATTGACAGGGAGGAGAGCCCACAATTCAGAATAAAGATTCAACACATTTTGGCTTATATGTTCTAGAGTCGGGACAGAGAATTGTAGTAAGATGCATGTTAAAAATGACAGTTGGCGCTAAGAGGATCCATCACAATGTGTGGATTGTGACATTTTATTTGGGAAATGACATCATGCACAGGATCTGTATGGTATTAGACTTTCTAAATTAAAAGGTTTGGTCCAGGTTAGGTGGAGCTGCACCTGCATTTGAAGACAATAGACAAGCTTACCATTTGGCACAGCTGCAGTTGAACAACAGGTAAAAAAGGATGTTATCGTTCCTGCATTCGCCAGACAAGTTACAATAGCATTAACGTACAGAAAGTGACAACAGATAAAAGATTCTGAGCATTTGTGTGCCTAAATGAATCCATGAGGCAGCAAGGGTTAGAATGTGGGTATACACCACTGATAGATATTGGGGATTGACCCATTCAAGTCCTGGTGGACAATAAAGTGTGCCAAGACATTCATTTGGAAGATAATTCGGCATTAGGAATGCCATTACCTAAGTCTTACTACACTGCAGATTTCAGTAATGCATTGATTGGGAAAATCCTTGAAAGCTATGTGACTGTACAGGGTGAGTTGCCAGAATCCTTGGATTCTAAGCCTGAAGGAATAATTAAAATTCAGTCTGTGTACCCTTATGAGCCAATTGAAATAGTCTGCTGTCATCAAAATGATTGCATTCTATTCGAATTAGGTGAATCTGAAAGTGAAAAATAGCATAGATATTTAAGTGTGGCGACCCTCCAAAGAGATACTGCCACCCGGTTAGAGGACAGTTCAGAGGTTCCTCCTTTGGAGGATTTCCCAGAGTTCTCTAAAATGGTAGAAGAGCAAATTCAGACTGCAGATGCGTGGACAAGTGAAAAAGAAAAAGACAAATTGAGGAAAATATTTATGTATTTCAAACAGGTTTTTGCCAAGGATGCATATGATTGTGGTTTAGCAGATTTGCATGTTGCCAGATTACCAGAAGGACAGGGTAGGGAGCCAGTATTTGTGCGACAATATAGGTTACCTCTGGCATGTTTGGGATCACTAGCTGAAATAATCAAAAATGTAGAATGTAGAGGAATTATTAGGCCTATTAAGAGCATATCAAATACCCTATTCTACGTGTGTTAAAACCTAATGGTCAATGGCGCTTGTGTGCAGATCTAAAATAATTAAAAAAGAAGGTACCTGTTTCAAGGTGGCCCCTTCCATTTATTGATCAGGGTCTCAAACAGGTCCATGAGTGAAAGGTGGTCACCACATTAGACCTTACAGCCAGATACTGGTGTGTACCACTGGCTGAAGATATTCAAAATGTGTTTGTATTTTCTTTTGACAAATCACAATATGCGTGGTCCCGGACACCTTTTGGGTATGTCAATAGTGGAGTGAGTTTGGGAAATTCCTGAGCAAGGCACTCCTGGATGCAGCTGAAAGGGGGACAATAGTTTATGAGGATGACGTGCTAATAAAAAATGAAGATCTGAAAAATCACTTCAATGAGATTAAACATGTGCTTAGTCAAATACAAAAGGCCGGGGCAAAAGTATCTTTGCAAAAAGCACAATGGTGTAAAAAAAAGGTAAACTTCCTAGGTCATGAGGTGACCAAACATGGGTTAAACCTGCAAATGTAGAAAGTGGAGGCGATATATAAACTGAAAGCTCCTACCAATCTGAAAGGGGTCAAGAGTTTGTTAGAGATGACAGGTTACAACAGGAAATTTATTGAGAACTAGCTGTCCCTGGCCATGCATTGCTGTGGCACAGTCTGGTTAAATGGAAAAGAAAGAAAAAAGAAAGCACACGTTTCTAATATGTTTAATTTTGCAATGCTTGTGGGTAGTTTTTGGCTCTGGCGGTTCTCCAAGTTGAGGCAGTTTAATTTTCCCGGCGGTGCAACACATTCCTTTCATTTCTCCATTAAATTTCAGAGCCTTGCAATAAGGACACACTTCAGTGGTGGTGTTGATGAGAACATGCCGGCTCAAACTATAATTATCAGCTGTGTGGTACTAGAATGCAAGGCGATTGTAATAACGTGATTGCTGAGCATGGAGTCATGTTTGACGCTGATCTGCTGTTTCTCGTTGATGTATTTCAGCCACTCTCAGCCTGTCGCGTATATTCTGTTGAGAACAAAGCAGATCTGAATCTGCAGAACGTGATCGCCGTGCTCGCAACCGTGCATCCTGAAGTCTGGCTGCACGTCGCTCTGCTGCTTTCCCGTTGCATGTATTTGAGCCATTCTAAATTGGAAACATTGAAATGGAATTGTAAAATATTTAGTATAGCATGTGTTGCTTTTACGTCGAACAGATGGCATTGTTTTTCAGTAAAATATTTAGTATAGCGTGTGTTGCTTTTACGTTCAACAGATGGTGCTGTTTTTCAGAAAAAGCATGTTTTTACCTGTCACAGGTGTGGCATCTATGTATAGTAGGTATATAAAAAGACGCGCCTATTCGAATGCAACGTTGTGTCAAAATTTTAAAGCAATTGGTGAAGAGAGATTTAAGATTTTGAACAAACGAACATTTACATTTTTATTTATATAGATTATGCAGAGATTACACAACCTTTAACAAGATTACTGAAACGGGGTGTACCCTGGAAATGGGAAAAAGGGCAAAGTGAGGCAGTATCCAGGCTAATAGAGTGCCTAATGAAAGCGCCATGTTTGGGATATCCAACAAAAAATAGGATTTCTTTGTAGAAATAGGATTTACAGATCAATGCATGTCAGTTGTGTTATATCAAAAACATGATGTGAATAACAAAACTATTGCATATGCTAGTAAAGCGTTGTCACAGGTAGAAGCCAAATTTAGTGATTGTGAGAAAGCGTTTCTGACTACTGTGTTGGCATTGCAACATTTCCGCGCCATAATACAAGGGGAGAAGGTAATTACTGAAACAAATCATGAGCCTCTACAATTTCTGCAACGTAAGAGAATCAGACCAGGGAATTTGGCCAAGTCAAGAATAACATCCTGGACATTAGCACTTCAAGGATTTCCTGTACAAGTGAAATATGGACAGTTGCTCAAGGGCTAGCAGAGTTGCATGATTGTGCAGCTGTATGTGCACCTGATGACATCGAGCTAGAGACAAGTTTGAATGAATTTGAGCCATCCCATACAAAGCATTCATAAAGAAACATGTAAGGATTTACCCATTGTGTATGTAGATGGATGCACATACCATGCAGAAAATAATACAGAAAAAGATCTTGCAGCAGGAATACGAAACACATGGTTTAAATGTGACAACATTCCAGGAGTGAGCATGAGGATAGGTCCCAGAGCAAGTCAAGTGACAGAATTGGCCACTATTTATAAGGCAATAGCTACAGCAGTAAAAATTAAACTCAAAGAAATAGTTTTAGTAACTGTTCAGATTATGCACAAAATAGTTTATTAGAATATTTACCTGGTTGGAAGGTAAAAGCCATACTCACCTATAACAAGAAACCACTTAAACATGGCAAGATGATTCAAGCCATAGACAAGCCTGTGTCAGAAATTGATCTGATAATCCATTGGGGGATGATATGTGGTCATTTGAAAATGGCAGGTGGGGGCAAAGAGAGGAATGACAAGGCAGAACAGTTAGCCAAAATTGGAGTTGTTATTTCCTATTGAACACCTGCTTGGTGAAATACAGATCGATGTAATTACACGATCCAAGACTCCAAAAGCAGTTGAGCAGCCTGTGGTACAATGGAGTTTTGATACTCCAGATCAGGACATAATCAAAGCGCAAAAGGAAGACCATATTCTAGGCCTATTTTAGAACAATTTGTTAGATGCAGAACAAAACCCTCTGACTGAAGAGAACTGCAAAGGAAAATAGGAATTGAGATTGTTACCAAAACACAAAAAGAGAATTAGGTTACAAGACGGACTGATGATTATAGAATCTGTGACAGGCCAAATTCAATGAGTAGTGCCTTTGTCATTTGAGGAGTTGATGCTACATCATGCCCACAATGCCATAACTGTAGGACACAGTGGTTCACAAAAAACATTTTAAAAGATTAGGCTTATTCGCCACACATGTCCCAAGATGTTGAACTGTACACCAGAGGGTTTCTAGTATGTGCACAGTTTCAACCTGCGTCACCTGCTCATAGAGCACCATTGATGAAAAGGGGCATGACACGCCCATGGTCTGATTTACAAATGTCGGGCCTGTCAAAAGATAAGCAAGGGGAAACAGGTACATGCTGACAGTAACTTGTCTAATGCCCAAATGGGTGAGTGCAATCCAGCCTCAGAATGCAGCGCGCAAACGGTGGCCACTTTACTTGTAAATCATATTTTTTCAAGATTTGGTTTACCTCAAAGGATAGAGTCAGACAGTGGAAGTAATTTCACTAGTGTATTGATGCGAAAAATATGACAAATTTTGGTTGTGAAAAGAGAGCTACACATTTCTTACCGACCCACCTCTTCAGCGGGAGTGGAACTTTGTAACAGATCCATAATGGATATGTTAAAGAAGTTTGTAGCTGAAGTAGATTCTAGTTGGGATTTGCAGCTTCCATTGGTAATAATGGCTATCAGATTGACGCCCGATAAATTAAAAAATCTCGTCCCCCATGAAATATTGACAGGATGGACAATGGTTCTGCCACAACACTTACTGTGCAGTACAAATAAACAGATCCTTGTAAATGTGCCCACAATTCATGAATATGTGGAAGAATTGTAGAACACTTACAACAAGCATTTGCATTTGTGCAGAGGAACTTAGAAAAGGCCGCTGATGGTGCCAAAACATATTATGATAGGAAGGCATCTGTGAAAGAATATGAAATAGGACATGTCGGGAAGGGGAAACACAACAACTCTACATTTTTTGCAGCACGGCAAGGGTCAAATAGAATTGCAGATAAGGTTTCACCTGTGGTCTACAGAATTGCTAAAAAGGAGGGTGATTTGACAGTGGAACAGTTTGTCCATGTTAATCAAATCAAGCCTTTTCACCCAAAAACATGAAGTGAAGATACTCGAGCAAGTTGATACTAACAGAGAGTAAAGAAAATATATATAGAGTTGCCATAGCAAATGATTAGGTGTAAATATTGCTAGTGCACAGAAGTACAAAGGGGCTCTTATCTGAACCATGTGATTGTTGTGTATTTATTGGAAAAATGTTTTGTTTACATGGCATGTTGTTTCTATAGTCTGTATTTGTGTGCATAATCAAATTTGGAAATGAAAGGTTTATTGTACTTGATATTTAATGTGTCTTTTCTTTTTACTTTAGAACAATAATTGTTTTCCTTGTCAGCACCGGATCTGGACCCCTGGAGGATACCACTGGGTTTGAGTACCCTGGAAACCCCCTGGACCGAAGAAGGGGGTGAAGGTGAGGACCTCAAAAGATGTGGAGATGACACGAAAAGATATGGAGATGACGAACCTGGATGAGGTCCTATGGAGTCCCAGTATGGAGGAGATCCATCAAGAATGGTATCCTGTGAGGTTTTTACCACAAACTATTATTTATTGAGTATATATATATTAAATACTATTTTACTATTCTTATTATTTTTGTTTTGTCCTCACAAACTAATTTTAATTTTAATTTTTCCGTTTTTTGCATTTGATTGAGTAACACTGTTGTGTTGGATTTATGTTCTCTGAAAATGTTAATGATTTGATTTTTCCTTAAAAAAATGTTTAAAAATCATTTGGATCACCAATTTTTTAAAAATTGATTGATGAAGATGATCAAAAGTTAAAAAGATAAGATCTCCTAAAAAGAAATTAATAAAAAAGTTTTTAAAAAAACAGATCACCAATTGAAAAAAAAATACAAAACAAAAAAAGAGAGAAGATAGATCAAGATAACGGGTGATCAAGAGATAAAAAAAGATTTTAAAAACCAATTTATTTTGTTTTATTTCTTTTCAAAGATATTGCTGTTTATTGTTCTGATAAAGAGTTATCATTGTTTTGCTCAAGACTGGAAATATGTACATAATGTTCTCATTCCTGGATTTCAATGTATGCATTATTTATTTTCAAGGCAGAAAATTCAATTGGGGGACCTGGGTGGAAAAAGTTTTGGTTATTTTGGTGGTTCCAATGGTAATTATTTTAATATGGTTGATTGTTCTCACCATTAAGAGGAAAGATGATCCTGGTTTTGATGACGATGCAGAGGGAGAACATCCAATTGGGAGCAGCATGTGCGTTTTAGAACATTATTTATTATAATTTTGTTTTTTCCTGCAGTGATTTTGAATTGTATCCCAGCAGTAAAAAAAGGAGTGAGTGTAGCAGTAGGGGCTCTGAATAGCAGGAGCTCTGAATAGTAGGGGCTTATTATTGTAGTGTAGTAGTACACATATAGCTATAGTATGAATCTCAGACAGAAATGCAGAAATGTGCAAGGCACATGGTTGCCAATGCATAAGGGATGCACATGACGGAAAATGCACAGAACACAGAAATGCAGAGCACCTGCTTAAAAGTGTATATTATTTCAGGATGATATTTCAATTGAATGATTTGCAATTAAACTAATACTAACATATTAAAGGAGAGTTCCGGGACTTTTTTTTTATTGTCCCTACGGGTCGGCCATGTGTTTGTAAGCATAAATCGGTAGATCGTAGGAAACTTTCCTATGGACCTTACCCGACTTTTCGCCCCTTATCGCACTCGAAATCAGCCTCCATTTTGTGATAATCCTATCATTCCGCCGCATCGACCTGGCTCACCTGCCTTTGCGGCACTAAATCAAATCCCCCGCCCCTGAGCCTGACATCAGCAGACGCGTACTGCCCATTTCAAGCACGTCTCGTGTCAACAATCGCTGCGCCTCAGCTATTGACGTGTTGCCATGGAAATGGCAGGACGCCTCTTTCCCCAATAAGTATAAACAGACCGTTTCACAACATACAGCAGCAGATTTTCGATTCCATTCCTCTCTCTGTGTTACTTTGAGTATTCTGTGACTCGTTTCAGTGCTCTGGTCAGCTACCTTCGCCGCTTGTAGCCCGTGTGAACAGATACCAGTACCACCGCTATAAATTATTTTACTATCTTTACCGCACAATGGCCACAATAATGCCGTATATGTACGAGCCCGAGTACACCGAGGAAGAACTACTGGAAAGGCAAGCACGCGAAAACGATGGGGATTCGGACGGCAGTTGGGAGGACCAGTCAACGGATGAAGAGCCTGGACCATGTCGCATGGACGGCGTCTCCACCTGGTGCACGTGCAATCGGTGCGAGCTAATGCCAACTGAGGAGGAGAACTGCTGCTGCCGTGAAAATTCCGGGTGCTTGGCCTACATTTCGGAAAGCGAGCAAAGTCAGCAGGAAGGCGAGCAAAGTCCGCAATGCATCACCGAGCTGCCAGAGTTCAGGGAAGCCTGCCTCTCACGGACAGTGTTGAGGATGATGATGGTGCTTATGCACGAACTTCGTGGCACTGTTCGTCCGCGTAATCCGAGTAACGAGTAAGTATACTCTGTTTGTGATGTCAGTGATGCCACCACTATTTCATGGTCGTCTCCCACATATAAAATTACATTTACATATCATTGGAACGCATGTAAATTGGTTCCATATAGTGCATTTTCTAGATATAATTTTTTTCTAAGAAAAATGACATGTGTTACCTGAATCGACATTGATAAGAAAGTTTGGTCAGTTTAATACAGTTTGCATCTTTTTTTTTCACAGGTGGTACAGGCTGGTGGCCTATCGTTGCTTCACTTGGTGGCTTCACGGGAGGCTCGGACACCGCGTTCGGAGAGTAATACCTGCCTGTGCGGTACTTGCCATTAGACAACATTTCCCCAGTGACAGTGGACAATACCGCGGATTTTCCCTCGATGTGCTGCAACCTCAACTTTACAATGTGTAATGTTTATTATTTATGTTTAATTAAAATCTAAAATAAAGCCCAACATATATTTTAACAATGGTTGTTTTGATTTTTTAAATGAATCTAGTGTATATTCTCCTGGGAGGGTGAGGTATTTATAAACTCACCCCCCTGCCTTCCATGTAGTAGATCCTGCAGCCATCCTCTTACATTCAGTTAGATGGCCTCTCCTTGGTGAGGCCCTGCGGCAAACGGGTCTTGTCTGCACGACCACCGCCCCGATCCACCCCCCGCCTTATCAAAGGCAGTTCGCACCGGGGTACTTGAGCTGCTGGCAAGTGGAGCTGTCAGGGAGCGATAAAGGCCAAGAGGTGCCAAAGACCATGTACACTTCAAAGTGGTCTATAGAGCATGGGTTTGTTGTTCCCATGTCTACCTCCAGACCCCGTGTCTCCTGCCAAGCATCCCCCTCACGCTGGACGGCCCCCTGCAATCCACATAAGTGTGTCTCCATTCACGAGTCTTCCTGTGTCTTGTCTGCACGACCACCGCCCCGATCCACCCCCCGCCTTATCAAAGGCAGTTCGCACCGGGGTACTTGAGCTGCTGGCAAGTGGAGCTGTCAGGGAGCGATAAAGGCCAAGAGGTGCCAAAGACCATGTACACTTCAAAGTGGTCTATAGAGCATGGGTTTGTTGTTCCCATGTCTACCTCCAGACCCCGTGTCTCCTGCCAAGCATCCCCCTCACGCTGGACGGCCCCCTGCAATCCACATAAGTGTGTCTCCATTCACGAGTCTTCCTGTGTCTTGTCTGCACGACCACCGCCCCGATCCACCCCCCGCCTTATCAAAGGCAGTTCGCACCGGGGTACTTGAGCTGCTGGCAAGTGGAGCTGTCAGGGAGCGATAAAGGCCAAGAGGTGCCAAAGACCATGTACACTTCAAAGTGGTCTATAGAGCATGGGTTTGTTGTTCCCATGTCTACCTCCAGACCCCGTGTCTCCTGCCAAGCATCCCCCTCACGCTGGACGGCCCCCTGCAATCCACATAAGTGTGTCTCCATTCACGAGTCTTCCTGTGTCTTGTCTGCACGACCACCGCCCCGATCCACCCCCCGCCTTATCAAAGGCAGTTCGCACCGGGGTACTTGAGCTGCTGGCAAGTGGAGCTGTCAGGGAGCGATAAAGGCCAAGAGGTGCCAAAGACCATGTACACTTCAAAGTGGTCTATAGAGCATGGGTTTGTTGTTCCCATGTCTACCTCCAGACCCCGTGTCTCCTGCCAAGCATCCCCCTCACGCTGGACGGCCCCCTGCAATCCACATAATGCCACGACATATACACGTCATTCATTCACAAACACACCCCTGGTTCGAATTCTTTATAACCCACCTCATATTTCTAATGAGAACTTCTTTGCGCTTTGCTAGTCAACCCGTGAAGGTGCTGGTTATCTGCTCTTCGTCTCTGTGAACTTCCGTGACCACTTTGAGCAAACTCGTCAGTTTGCAACCTGTGAACTGCTCCCTGTTCTACGACAAGAAACTACTCTGATCCCTGCATCTAACTGTTTGTTCGTCAAGGTAAGTCCATGTACCATAATCATTTTGCGTCCAATTTTTTAATTTATATCTATTTGCTAGTAGTCATCAAATTGCATCCATGTTTTCTTTTCGTTCACGACAGTACATGCAAGGAACTAGTCACATGTTCTGAGTTTAGTCAAATTACTTTTTCTATTTTTTGAAAGTTATTGAAATACTTATCCGCATGTGAATAACGTGTATAGTTCCAAGAACCAAAACGGACCTTGCATTGAACCTTTTATGTGTCATTTACTGTTTTAACACATTGGTATTCATAGAGAATTGTTGATCTTTACTTTTCAGAACTTTCCATAATGCCTGCCTGTTCCATTGGCGGTTGCCCTTCGAAGACCCATAACAAATCTGAAGGTACTATAATGCATGTTTTCCCTAAGACAATAGATCAGATAAGAGAATGGGTCCGATATTGCGGATATCCAGCCTCTGAGCTAGAAAGTAGAGTCCTAGAAGTCTTTGCGGACAAGAGGGGTGATCGATACCGCATCTGCAGCAGGCACTTTAGCCCAGACATGTACTCCACATCATTGCTAATAAAGAAGAAAACACCGCGAGCGAGGCGAAAATTGCTCTCAACCGCTATTCCCACTCTATTCGTCCACATCCCTCCACTGGTGAGTCAAGTTTACGTATTTATCTCTCGGCCTTGCGGTAGTGTGTAGCATTAGCTAACAATAATTTCCCCATTTATGTATCCACTCAATATGAAGGCGGAATATTCTCCATCCGTGTCGTTATTGCAGTCATCAGCCACTTCAAGCGCCTATCGGGTAATCTTACTTAGCTATTCTGACACTGACTTGTTTTAGGCATGTAAATCAATAGTTTTAATTGATCGTGTAATTATTTTACCTAATGGTACACCCTTGTACTCGTCCTCTAGTCTTTGTTTTCAGTTATAATTATTGTTATCCAAAATAATGCAAGTACTGTCTTTCAGGGAGATGCTGAGGAGTCCAACGCATTGACGACAACCGTAGATGTCACTCAGATGCTCGAGGTACGTTTCCGGACAGTTCCATCGATGGAGATCATCAGATCTTGCATTCTTGTAGCGTGATTGTTACACACAATGTTTCTTTCGTTTTTAGCCATTGATATGTCCTTCTGTCGTCGCCCTCCTATTTGTCTTCTTTTTTCAATATTGTGTTCATTACTAATGAAAGTCCTATGTTTCAGGGAGTCGATGGAGCATTAGTCCAAGTAGAAGGGGGAGCATGCAGTTACGGGTCGGCGCAACAGCTTGCAGAAGTGTGCACCGCAGTTACATCGTCCCTTGATGTTCTTATGCATTTCGAGGTATGGATACTGACAGTTCGATCAAGCGAAATCATATGACGTGATTACATCCGCTATACTTCCTTCTTTATTAACGCAAGTACTATGTTTCAGGGAGATGACGGAGCTTCTTCTACAAGAACATCACCCCTAGTAGTTGATGCAGATCTCTGGGTGGTGACACTTCCAACGATCGAGCAAATCGAATCATATTTACATATCCATTATTTATTTTAGACAACTGATCATTTGTGCAGGTCTATTTAGATGAGCCGTTGACGCCTGCTCAAAGTTTATGTTCTTTTTAACAAAATAGAAAAGCATACTAATGCAATTACTGTGTTTCAGGGAGTTGCTGAAGCGTCATCTTCAATAATATCATCAATGGAAGTCTATGCGGAGCCCGAGGTATGGATCTTGACAGTTCAATCTAACTAGATCAACAATGCGTGAACTATTGTCGTTTGAATGTTCTACACAATGCGTTCATTCGTGTTTTGCTATTGAGATGTACGTATGGGTATTGGTCCCCAAGTACATTTTGTGTTTTCAATATTATTATACATACTAATGAAAGTTCTATGTTTCAGGGAGTCGATGGAGCCTCAGTGAGTGATGGATGTGCTTATCATGAAAATATAGTCGTTGCAGCGCGAGAGGAAGTGGAGACATGCACACACGAGTCGGAGCAACAGCGTCCAGATGTTGAAGTTCGAGGCAAGAAAGTTTCAAAGAAAAGAAAGCAAAAGAAGGTTAGTGTCCTGTTCACTATATTATGTTGTCTTTCACTGTCAATAGTTCAATACTGTAAGTTGTGTTTAAACTGAACATCCCTTTTCTAATCTGTCCTCTAGTTGCGAGTGGGTGTAAGAACTAAATCTACACAGACAGTGAAGCGAACGAGAGATGTTGCTTGTCAAACCTTTTGGCAGGGACTTGAGACTGGAGATGCATCGTGCCAATGGGAAGAATATGAAGTGATTGACAACGGAGCTATACCACCACCAGCCATTGATAGTGAATGTCCTCCTGGTAGTTTGGATGCAGTCGGAGATCAATTCACAGAATCCACACCCGCAAAAAATAAGAGCGCGCGAAAGTTGAAGACATTGTTTTTTTCTCCCATCTCCGGACAAGGAACAGATGTTGCAATGGAAGAGAATGACGTGGACGACAATGAAACACCATCAATATCACTCAGCATAGCGGAAGACGATATCAGAGATTGTACCTTTCATGCGAGTGACATGTCCTCAACGTTACAGGCCGAACCAGCTGGGATGCAGAGTGAAAGTATAAGGAAAGAGGCCAAATTCATTGTATTCGATAGCTGTTTGATGGATATTATTATGATGATGAAATGTGGGCATTCGGTTGGTGGGGAAGTATGTGGGGAGCCATTGATTAATGTGACTCGTGCAATTCGAGGCACTAACCTTAAAATACATGCCACCTGTACACAATATCATCCGTTCGCATGGTCTGCACAACCCATGCTGGGGCAACTGCCAGCAGGCAATCTACTTTGTGCAGCGGCCGCACTTTTTAGTGGTTCAAGTTTTAAAAAGTTACAGTATTTCTTTCAGTTTGTGGGAATCCATTTCATTGCGAAAAGTCAGTTCTACAAATACCAAACCGATTATCTATTTCCAGCCATCAGCGAAGCTTGGAGAATGGAAAAAATGTCAATGGAAAGTACATTCGCGGGCAAACGCTTCAGGCTAGCCGGTGATGGACAGTGCGACAGCCCAGGATTTTCAGCCAAGTACTGCACCTACCACTTTCAGGACATGGAAAGTAAGAAAATTGTGAGTTCGGTGGTCGTGCAGGTGTCACAAAGTACATCCTCAGTGGCCATGGAGAAAGTTGGCTTTGTAGCATCATTGCAAGAACTACAATCGCGGGGAATGGTGATCGACCTGATAGCCACGGACAGACACGTTTCAATTGCCAAGACAATGAGAGAACAGTACAAAAATATAAATCACCAATTTGACGTTTGGCATCTTGCAAAATCAATCAATAAAAAATTGTCTGCTGCAGGTAAAAAAAAAGAATTGCAAGGTATTTCACAGTGGTCCAAGTCAATCAGCAACCATCTTTGGTGGAGCTCAAAAACATGTGAAGGGTCGTTGGAAATTCTACTGGAAAAATGGCGGTCAGTAATGTTGCACTGTAGCAACGTACATCGATGGTCGACAAATGAGCATTTCCACAAATGTGAACATGGCCATTTGTCCACAGAGGAGGCACGGAAGAAGAAGTGGTTGATTCCTTCATCACCCACTCACAAAGCCATTGAAAAGATTGTATTTGATAAAACTATAACAAAAGCTTTGAGGGGACTCACGGAATTCTGCCACACAGGAGATTTGGAGGTGTTCCACAATATGTGCCTCAAGTACAGGCCCAAAAGATTGCATTTTGGCATGGAAGGCATGATAAATCGGACTCTTTTAGCGGTCTTGGCACATAACCATAATGTTGGCCGTCAACAAAGTAGGACGACCGGAACTTTAGGGACGCTTCGCTACAATAAGGCCTTCACTAAAAGAAGTAAACAATGGGTGATCAAACCAGTGTTTGAGGATATGCAATATGAGTTTATTGAGAGACTTATCGTAGATGTCCTCGATAGGCACATACATGGAGTGGTGAACGAACCTATGCAGGGGACAACTGCATTGCCACCCAACATTGCCTCTGTTCCATGTCCACCTAAAGCAGAGCTCATTGAGAAATACACATCACGGTTTAAATGATTGTAATTTGATTGTCTGTTCTCTCGAGTCTCCTCATGTTGCAGGCCCATTGCAATTAAACCAAACAGTAATATAAATCATTTTTACAAAAATTATAGAATGTTTCCGTATTGCAAAAACATGGCCGACCCATAGGGACAATAAAAAAAAAGGCACGCAGACAAGATGTCCCTAAAACTAACTGCAGCTAACTAGAAATGTGTGCTCGCTCAAAGTGAAGGTCAGCTGCTTTGATGTTTTGCTCGGGTGGCGGAACGGCCCACGACCCAATATAAGGTTCTATTGTGATTTGACCTTGACAGGCCGGGACCATCCTGAAAGACTAAGAAAAGATAATGAATAAAATTTCAGAAACGAAACGATGAGCCACGTTCATTAGAAGAAGTAACGTCGGCAAAGAAGGAGTGGTGTTTCGGGTCTGCCCTACACAGAGACACAATGGAAAATGCAAATATAATGTAAGTAACTTTTGATGAGTTTATACCGCAATTTCATTACTATACAGTGGCTTTAAAGACGGGTTCAGTTGTACTTGTTCGTTCTATGTGGCATATTGTTTTCTACCGCGCACTATCTTGAGGAGAAACATCTGCTTTTACTGAAGCACCTCAAAACCTTCCTCTTTGCTTCTGCTTTCTCTCTCCCTCTCCCCTGCTACAACTGGTCCACTGTCTGCGACCTCAGTCCTGGGCCCTTCCACTCTCCACCTGCACTCCCCCCCCCCTCCATGCCTCGCCACGCCTTTAAACACTTGTGTACACCCAGTAGCGCTGTCCTCGCTATGAAATGAATAATTTTAATAAGGATCTGATGGTGAGACTAATTTCATTTTTTATGTTTTTAGGTACATCATTCACTACTGTCTGTGTCACGAGTACCAGACACCGGCGGACGGCTTCTACAGCCGCCAGTTGCTTCTCCGCGTGAACAACGTTACCACCCTGACCATTTTATGGGACGATCGCCAAGTACAAGTATGCCCTTACGCGGTACTAACGGTTAGATGCAACATACCTACCATTGTGGTGGCCTAGTGCCTCGTTGTTGGAACAGCCATGCGATTATCAGTGCGACAGAAGAGCTTATTTTTATCGTAAACCAACACCCTGTGTACTGCACACGAACATCGCTTCCCTCAAGACGAACTAATTTGGATCGAGAGCAAAGAAAAATGCAAATCGCTGAATATTCTCTAAACATTTGATGTCCAATAAACGTACTTTGCCAAATGTACAATCTTGCCGTTTGCTTTTAAACCACGGTTTCACATTCCGAATTGTGGTGCTGTATTGTGAGATGCTCTAAGACCCTGTGTACAGCAAAGGACCATCGCGTTCCTCAATACGAACTTTTTGGAACATGAGCAAATAAAAATGCAAATCGCTGAATATTCTCTAAACATTTGATGTCAAATAAATGTACTTTACCACATTTACAATCTTGCGGTTTGATTTCAAAGTACAGTTTCATATTCCGAATTGTGGTGCGCTGTATTGTGAGCTGATCTGTGTTGATTTCCGGGGTCTGTGTGGAGTCGCGTAGAAGACGCCTGGGCGCGTTTGCCTACGCAGCACAGTCACGTCACGGATAGAGGCGGGGAATATGAATGTTTTGATAAAGTCTGTTTCAGGGGCGGGGGATTTGATTTAGTGCCGCAAAGGCAGGTGAGCCAGGTCGATGCGGCGGAATGATAGGATTATCACAAAATGGAGGCTGATTTCGAGTGCGATAAGGGGCGAAAAGTCGGGTAAGGTCCATAGGAAAGTTTCCTACGATCTACCGATTTATGCTTACAAACACATGGCCGACCCGTAGGGACAATAAAAAAAAAGTCCCGGAACTCTCCTTTAACATAATTAATCCAAGCCCAGTAACATGCCCCCTTAAAATAATATAGTGTAAATGAGTCTATGTGGAATAGCCTGGAAAGTTTTGAAAATGCAGGGTGTTTTGTAAAATGAAGTTTTGTGCAGACTGAGATTGGTGCAGTAAGTTAATCAAACATGAAATTATGCTCTGCTGAGGCGAATCGTTGTTGAGTCAGGAAGCGAAGGAAGCAATGTAACATTTGTTTTTCAGTTACTTCAATGGGGAAAATAAACATAGCAGATCGGATGATGTGGGTGGACCTAGATGATGAGGTGTTGCATTGAATGACAGAAGAACATATTAAAAAGATTGTGAGTGGGTGTAGTCAGATCAGACATCCTCAGACACTGCACTGAGAAGGACAGTAAATTGCAAGGGGTTGACTGGAGAACAGAGCTCAGAGCTGGCAAGCAGCCTGGTGCCGTAACAGTCTTTATCTGTGTGGCCGACACTGACGGAGACAGGTGAAAAATACTGATGGGGATTTCCATGTGCAGATGAGCCAGAAATATCTCCAGCACATAAGGGTAAATATAAATTTAAAGTGAGGGGTGTTGGATTGCCTGTCAGTCAGTTAGTCAGGGAAATAGGTCGTTTTATTGTATGTGCTGTCGAAGTACATGCAATTTCGAAATTATGTGAATGTCATTTGCTGTTTTATTCTCTCTTTCCTCAAAGTGCATCTCTTGCCAACCTTTTCATTTCAAAGAATGGAGGGTAAGACTGGGCACAGTTTATACTATTTTGAAATGTCCCATTGCACATTGTAAAACATTCAAAACTGTTGCCATTTGTAAATTGTAAGTTTATCTGTTATGATAAAACAACACATTATAAAGTCACTTGGTGTTCTGGTGCATTTGTGCGACAGTCAGTCATTTTATTTGACCTACACAAAGAAGCAGGTGTGCAACTAGTAATATTCCTAAGGGAAATAACTGCAGTGAACTGTCTAGCTAGAAAATGTGTGAATGTGCAGTATTTCAATTGGTTTGTTTTATGATTTTGAAACTCAGCCACAAGGGCATATTGCAGTATTGTACATAAAATACTGCCAGAAGGAGGCATCTGTTATTGACCCAGAGTGTATCATGTCCAGTAGTCTGTTATGGTGGGTGACCCTGGTAAAAACAATTGTTAGGCAATATTCTGAAATTAATCTCACCACTGTAAAAAGAGATACCCCAACAAATTACCCCAAGAGATACTACCACCAAAAATACCACATTTTACCACCATAATAAAAATACCACAAAATTACGTATAACCCCAACATATATCCCACAATACACATAATATTTTTGTTTTGCTAAAACATTATTCTGGTATTCAGCTATTAACTTGTCCCAATCCTTAGCTGCACCACCTCCCACCGCTACCCATTGGTGGCATAGATCACAGATGACTCTCATAACTTAGAAATTGGGAGCGAGTAAAATTGGAGCATGTAGAGTTGATACTGCTGCCAAAGTTGAGGATACATTCTGTGTCAGTTGTGTCGCACTGGTGGAATCAGGTGCTGAACATGGTGCAAATTTCCATGCACGTAAAGCATGAGCCCCATGCATTTTTATTTTGTGGTGCTTATGCAATTTCGAATACGCATCATCCATATCATTCCAGTAGACTTGCACCAGATGATTTATCATGAGTGATGTTCCCAGGCTTTGTGATGAAACATTAGAAGGGCCACATCTTAGTATGTTCTTGCACAATATGCACTGATCATCCTCTGCCTCCCTTTTACAGCACTGTTCTTTCACCTTGAAACATCTCCAACTGTCTACTGGAGTTTGTATTCCTGTGGTTTTCTGCCTGGGTGGTGATGGATTGGGGACCCAGATGGCATTGTCATCGCTGCTGCTGCTGATCTCATGAGTAGACATGTTAACATGTCCAACTGGTAAGGAAAATGTAAAATAACAAAAATGACAACTCTAAAAAGTCAATGCCACAAAAAATGAAGCCTCCTCTCTGAACCTCTATAGCATTTTTGATGACTCTTAGAATGGAGTGCTCCAGTGCTAACATTGCTTAAACACTTTGGCTGTTGCTGGCAGCACCTTTAATGGGTGGAGGTTGATCCTGCACAACCACTGCACACAGCTACAATGAACAGGTAATGCCACATATAAGCCAAAAAAGGCTGCAGCCCAGTTTGGGCCAGACCATCCAAAAGGTGTTAGGCGCTAGTTTGAGACATAGTTCACAGCATCGATCCCTCATGCAAAATTGGTTTAAGTTCTCACAAGGCATGGACAAGATCAGAAGTACAGGTGACCATGGAAGGGAAAAAGGGGGAGAAAAGAAGTCCTACAGGGCACATGATGGCCACACAAGAGAAATGAATAACACTGAGATTGGTGATAAAAGAAAGCACATGCTAGAAAATATCCTCACCCAATTTGGTCAAGGAAAACGACAGCTGGCTGGAGCAGTCCAGTGAAGAGAAAGCAGAAACGCTGTCATCTTCCAGTGAAGATAAGACAAAAAAGTTCTAAAGAAAACAAAGACTGAGTAAAATCAGAAGGATAATAGAGACAAATTTGACCCAGACACTCTCATTCATCCCTGGTCACCAGAATGGAAGCCACCAACAAAAACAACAGCGTACCTGATCAGGAGGTTGAGAACACCACAGGACAAAAAATCCAGAAACAAAGTATGGAATGACTGTCCCAGACCACATCTGCCAAAATTAATTGTTGAAACACCTAAAAAGACAAAATAATGCTCACCTGCATGGGCAAGAAACGGCTTGATGCATCTTGGAAATCATATGAAGATAAATTACTGGATATTTTGGGCCCAATTTCAAAGATACTCCACCTGGCTTATAAAGTAAAAGAGAAAAGGGAAGAGCATAGGTCCTACGGTTCTGACAAAATGGGCCTCGAAAGCCAAATGCCTACTGCATAATGCCAACAACACAATCAAAACAGAAAGGAAAAGGGCCATCATAGTATAAATTGATCCTATTTCAAGCAAGCTACCAACATCAAAGGAAGTAGCAGCCAAGGGCAAATTATTTCGCAAATCATTCATCAAAAAATACCCTAACTAAAAACATCATTTAAATTCATTCTTTCAGACTTTGTCCGCTATTTAAGAAACACCAGTTTGGCGAACAATATACATGTGTTACTTGTTCTGCTTTGCTTGATTTTCATATAAATCACCTGCTTAAAAATCATTGACTACATATCCTGCTGACATATTTCAACATATAACTAAAAAAAACAACAGGGATATGTCTAAGTTGCATTGGACATTGTCACTTTCTTGGGGAATTTGCAAGTCACTTGCTCAGACCTTACAGGAAAAGCAAAAAAAAGAGGTGATGGCTGTAAGGTTTAGAATTAATCTTAACCACTGGCGTTGCTCTGGGCAACCCTCCAGACCATCGTTCTTCACCTGCCAAGCCATTACAGAAGGGGAAAGACCAAATGCAAATCAGACTTGGCCCCACCCCAAAAGGGGCAGTCCAGCCCGAACTGCTAGGTCACATCCCTTCTGCACGAGACCACAAGCATCCCCAAACATGTTTCGGCCTTTTTGGGCCTCATCAGTGAGGAGTAGCTTGGATCTCTAGGCCCAGCAGGCACGGGACCCACGTCTGGGCATTCCCGTCCCACTCGGGGTGACATAGCAAAAACAAAGAGGTGATGGCTGGAAGGTTTAGAATTAATCTTAACCACTGGCGTTGCTCTGGGCAACCCTTAAGACCATCGTTCTTCGCCTGCCAAGCCATTACAGAAGGGGAAAGACCATATGCAAATCAGACCTGGCCCCACCCCAAAAGGGGCAGTCCAGCGCGAACTGCTAGGTCACATCCCTTCTGCACGAGACCATAAGCATCCCCAAACATGTTTTAGCCTTTTTGGGCCTCATCAGTGAGGAGTAGCTTGGGTCTCTAGGCCCAGCAGGCACGGGACCCACGTCTGGGCATACCCGACCTAGCAGTTCGGGCTAGACTACCCCTTTGGGGGTGGGGCCAAGCCTGATTTGCATATGGTCTTTCCCCTTCTGTAATGGCTTGGCAGGCGAAGAACGATGGTCTGGAGAGTTGCCCAGAGCAATGCCAGAGGTTAAGATTCATTCTAAAACTTCCAGCCATCACCTCTTTTGTTTTGCTGCAGACCTTTCAGGAAACCTGCTCAGCACAGAGCGGAAAAAGCAGTGAAAGGAAGTTATAAGGATGTACATGGGTATGCTAAATAGTTGCCTTAACTCCATGGAAGAATCCAAATGCCCAGAAAGCTTTCACTGATGGCTGGCGGTATTTCTGTGTCAAGTAACATTGGAGTAAGAACAACATTTAAAAAGTTCAGTGTGTTTCCTATTGTATGCTATTGCAGATGGAAGCTTCCAAAAAAGCATCCCAAACTTGTCCAACCTCTACTTTGATTAAGCACCTCATCCAGTCCCATTCCAACAATATAGAAGAATCCTATACAAAGGCTAATTTACATCAGAATGTACAAACCCATGACCTACAATCTGTGCACAGGTATCTGCTGTAGAAAAGCATATCTGAGTCACTCTCTTCCACTTCTATCACTTCCTCTGTTCCAGCCACATCCACCCAACCTCTTCCTATCCTACCAATACCCAATCTGAATGACTGCAATGAATGGAAGTTAAGAAGATGTGCATGGGTATGCTATATATTCTCCTTAACTCCATTGAAAAACCAGTGCACCCACAACACTGTCATTGACAGTTGCCAGTATTTCTGTATCAAGTAGCAGTAGAGTAACAAGAACATTAAAGAAATTCAGTGTGTTTCCTATTTTAAACTGTCACAGATGAAGACATCCAATAAACCATCCACAATATTTGCAATCTCTAATTTGATTAAACTCCTCATCCAATTCCATTGCAAAAATGTGCAGCAACCCTATATGAAGACTATTTTCCATAAAATGTACAAACCCATGGCCAATAATATGTTGACAGTTATGTGCTATAGAAAGGAATGTCTGCATCATTCTCTTCCACTTTGGTTGCTTCTTCTGTTCCAGCCACCTCTACCCAACCTCGTCCTATCCCACATATACCCAATCTGCACAACTGCAAAGTAATGTGTTTGAAATATCATAACTGCATTATGGTGTAAGATTGCACCCTACATGGTTACAGAAGAGCTATTTTAGAACACCAAAGCAATTTCTGCCACTACAAATATATATGAAAGAGTAGGCACAACAAAACCATACTTCAAATATTATTTGTGGACTGAAATTGCATTGCTGAACCCATAGTGTGCCTGCATTTATTGGGGCAACTTGCACTGGAAAAAACATTCTATTTCTTTTTTATATAATAGGAGTTTGCACAATCAATACTATTCCTATATTCTTTATGAGTGTATATTTAAAAATAAAACCAAATATTTTTTATGAAATGAAACACTAGGTTTCACAAAACAACAAACACATCGAGACAATGATTGGCCCTCATTACGAGTTAGGCGGTAACCATGCCGCTATTGGCGGCATTGCTGCCGCCGAAATCGCGTCGGGGTCCGGGTCCTCGGAATGAGGACTTACCGGACCATTCCGAGTTCGGAAGGCCCGGTAATTCCTCCCTCCAAGGACCCGGACTTGGTCCTTCCCCATTCCCATTTCAGCCCCCATAGGGCTGAATGGGAATGGGAGAGGGAGCAAACAACGGGCCATTACGAGATGGCCCGTTGTTTGCTCCCTCTTCCCCTCGCGAGACCCAGTAAGCACACCTAGTTTTCCCAGGCGCGCTTACCGTGTCCCACGAGGGGAACTCGTAATGCGGCGGTACGGAGTGAACGGCACCGGCACCTTTTACAGCGCCGTTCATTCCATACCGCCAGGGTCGTAATGAGGCCCAATGTGTTTACTCTTATAGATAACCACAAAGCAACACATTCCAGCAAAATAAATCTTTTTGAAGCACACACATTTTCAAAACACCACACTGCAGCAAAAAAAACTTTTGCGAAGCTCACAATTATCAGATCACCCCCCATTACTGTCTCAACACAGCTTTCCTGTGAGGCCTCTTCCATCTGCGCAGCATAAGACGACTAAAGCTCTTGCGGTTGACCCGGCTCCAAATTCCCCTGCAGCAGGACATCAGGCTCTTTCAGGATCTGTCACCGCAGGGCCGTCGATGCGCAGTGCTGGATGATCTGGGCGTGGATATCATCCGTTTTATCATTCAGTCGACAAGACATTGCCAGGTGCTGCAGCCGTGCATGATACATTTCTAGAGACTCCATTGCATCCAGGTGTGCTTGTCGCAGCCAGAACCTTTCACAGTACCAACTGACCATGGGCCTAAAGTAGGTCTGTACTGCAGTTTTTGCCTCCGCATAGGAATTGTCACCTGGTCGTAGGGATTTCAATACCTGATGCATAGACGTGACGCTTGTGTGACATCAACCTCTGGGACTGGGGAACCTGCAAAGTGCCTCTGTGTTCCTTGCATCCTCCCTGCATTTCTGGACAGGTCCCTGTGCATGCTTGCCCCAGGAGTGACTTGAGGTGTGGGCACCCCATCATTCTCCAAGTCACCGTCCATGATTGGCTAGCTCTGTTGGCATCGCTTTGTTCTGTACTGATGGACGGGGGCCCGTTCTGGATCGCCTTCCTGTAGTTGCACAAGCAGCCAGCTAGGGCCACTAGCAACGATATACGTGTACCCCAGTTGAATCCTGATTGTTGGCACCACAATAGCAGCCAAATGCCTGCCCCAGGAGGGTCCCGGTGTCGGCAGGGCACTCTATATGGGTGTTTTATGTTACTGTCCTCCCATGCTGCTTGGGGATGTGTCGGGTCTCTTTCTCCCCTCGCACTGTGTGTTTGTTTTTTTGTTTTTCTGGAGGACAGTGCAGTCCTCCCTGCATCAGTGCCACCTGTGGCACAGCAAGTGACTGCAGCTGCACTTCCGTGGGGCTCCTGCTGCGCTGGCTCGTGCTGCTGCGCTGCCTTTACAGCAGGACTCCCCGAGGCACCAGGCAGGCACTTGTACCCTGTTTGATGGTATCAGGCAGGGGGATGGGCCTGATCCCATCCTCGCTGCCAGTTTGTCCATGCTCAGGGAGCACAGGAATGACACAGAGATGATTGCTGTTTGTTGGATGAAAGCCTGCCCATGCCTGGCTGTGGCCTCCTTTTATTTTCGCACACACGTGGGTCATCACCTGACACTGGTGACGGCCCATGTCACAACATCTATGTAAGGTGGATGAAGATAAAGAATGCACAGTATAATCCATGACAGTAAACTAGGTGGGAATAGATTTAATAGGTACAATCACACAAGATAAAATACAATGGGTGACAACACACAGGCTTAAATACAGTGTATGGGCATCTAAAACTAGAGTAGGGTGGCTCATTTTTCTATTGATTTTTCCAAACAATTTTCTATTGTTTTTCACCACAGTCTCACATGTAAGAAATTCTGAAAGCACACTGCCAAAATAGATTAGACTCTGAAAAATCTACTGTGACACTGACCATGGCCTTTGGCCATGGCCAGTGAGTTTTCACCCCTGATGTCGTTATACCTACAAAAAATGTACTTTTAAAAAGAAATAAAAGATAGACACCCCAAAATGCATAGCCGCAGGCACAGAACTTCTCTTACCTGCAGGTATCTGTACTCCTTTATAGCCTTGAATAAAGCCGTCATTATTGGGAAAATGGCTGATAAAAACAAAATACATTCCTGCCCCCAGTCTGTCAACAACTGCCCCACTCATCTGCGCCAGCTCCCTCCACTCTCAGATGGCCTCCTCACCTCCCCTGCCAACTCCTTTCCTCCCACAATACACACTGTTTCTGTGACGCAATTTGCTTTGAGATGTCGTCTATTCGAGGCTATAGTCGCGACTATAGAAAGTTTTGTGTTGTAAACTCAGTTCCCGGACATCCTGTAACTCCCAGATTTCACTTGGTGTCCTCCACCAACCTCCCACCTCTAGACTAAACTCATTTGCAATTAATTTAACCTGCAAATAGCTTTTTAACACACTCCTTTTCTTTTCCCGTTATGCTCGCCTATAACTAGTGGTACCTCATGCATCGAGAGAAAAACAAGATGGCGTTGTTTCATTTCTAAAACCCCCCGGTTTCAAGTAAATCCCTGAGATATAGATATCTATTTTTGAGAAGGGTGCAGCCCCTTCTACATCAAATACTTAAATAACTACTGCATGGAATAACCCCAAATAACACATAGATCGCGGGTCAAAGCTTTGTGGACAGGTTGTTTCATACCTGGTCCAAATCCGTCCAGATGTTGAGGCTGTGTGCTGGGGCAAAAATTGACCTTGTTTGTCTATGGGAAAATTAATGGGAAGTTGGCTGCACTTTTGGGGAAAAAAACTTTTTCTCTTCTTAATTACTTTTATTTTTTAACAAATCTTTATGAAACTTTGGAGTACAGGGGGGCCTGCACATCCTTACCCACTTTCGATATCACAGTCAAATCCGTTACTCAAATGGAAAGTAATTAACAATAGCATTTTGAGGGATTGCACCTCACCTTAACTATAGAATGCTATTGCCGCCCTATAATTCAGTGAAAAAATGTTGTTAAAGGGATGTTATAGTTATAAGTAAAACCAAACCCCCCCAGAAAAGTGCTAGTTATGTGCCATTTGTGATGACACCAGTGATGTCCTGGTTGTTGGTATTAGCAGTGCACGATGGTGGCAAGAGTTATGATTGATTAGCTTACTATAACTGGTGAATTTCTGGGGTTATTCAATTTTACTTGTAACCATAATGTCCCTTTGACAAAGTTTTTAAACTGAATTTCATAGGTTTTCATCAGTGCAACCTAATTTCTTACAAGTTCATTATATCTCCAATGTAGCAGGTCTAGAGTCCGCAGACAGTATAAACGTCCACGGACAACAGGTAGCATCAACAGAATACAGAAACACAGTGCAAAACAGACAATGTTGGACCCTTCTAATAACAAAAACATATTCATAACCCAACATTACTAATATTTACTACACCAAAATATACATTCTTTAACAACTGAACATTAACAAATCTAAACATTTATTTTGTCATTAGCACACAATGTTATGGAATATACCAACACAAAGCATAATTAACACCTCATATTGAGAGCAAATTCATAGAATTTAGCGCAGAAGCAGTGCACGCAGGCAGAGCAGAGAGGGAGCGTGCGCCAGGGTGCACTAGCTGTATGCGCCAAAACCCATTTTCACGCACAGCATATTCATGAATACTTACATCCATAACCAGCCGTGGTGCAGAGTGGCGCAGCGACCCTGCAGCAGTGCCAGTTATGTCCCCAACCCTGCCCCATGCACCAAAAACATTGCACAAATCCCCTACATGGCGCAAAGGCCAGTGAGCCAGCATACAGCCCCTCAACCATGAAAACACACTAAAAATGCCACACAGCCCTCACGCGCCAGCGAAATTGCGTGTAAAACTCCCCGTGCACCCCTCGGATTACGTGTACCCCGCTCGCGCCAGCGAAATTGCATGTAAAACTCCCCGCACACCCCTCAGATTACACATACCCCGCTCGCACCAGCGAAATCACATGTAAAACTCCCCATGCACCCCTGGAATACGCGTACCCCGCTCGTGCCAGTGAAATGACATGTAAAACTCCCTGCGCACCACTGGAATATGCGTAGCCCGCTCGTGCCAGCGAAATCACATGTAAAACTCCCGACGCACCCCTCGTATTATGCATACCCCGCTCGCACCAGCGAAATTGTGTGTAAAATTCCACACGCACCCCTGGAATACGTGTACCCTGCTCGAGCCAGTGAAATATCATGTAAAACTCCACACGCACCCCTGGAATACACGTCCCCGACACGAGCCAGCAAAATCAGGTGTAAAACTCCATGTGCACCCCTGGAATATGCTTACACCACTCGCGCTAGCGAAATCGCATGCAAAACTCCATGCGAACCCCTGGAATACACATACCCCGCTCGCGCCAGTGAAATCGTGTGTAAAACTGCACACACACCCCTGAAATTACATACCCCGCTCGCGCCAATCCAATCAGGATTAATTCTCACTCCCGTACCCCGGATTCATGCAGCAGTGTGGTGAGAAGCCACATGCACCCCCTGCAGCCAGACAACGCCACAGGGGTCCACCCTACACCCCTCCCCATGCCCTGCAGGCAGCCCATCCCCCCTCCCCATGCCCCCCAAGCAGACCCTCCACCCTGACCATGCCCAGCAGGCAGCCCATCCACTCTGACCATGCCCTGCAGGCAGCCCATCCACCGTCCCCATGCCCCGCAGGCAGCCCATCCACCCTGGACATGCCCCGCAGGCAGACCATCCACCCTAACCATGCCCCTCAGGTAGCCCATCCACTCTGACCATGCCCCGCAGGCAGCCCATCCACCCTGACCATACCCCGTAGGCAGGCCACATGGCACCATGCACTTGGGACACCGACTCATGTTCCCCCACCCACCCCCCATTGACGGGCAACTGCCAGCAGTCCCCCGACTCATGTCCCCACCCCGATTGATAGGCACCTTCCAGCAGGCCCCAACTCATGTGCCCCCCACCCACCCCCATTGACAGGCACCTGCCAGCAGGCCCCAACTCATGTCCCCCCCAATTGACAGGCACCTGCCAGCAGGCCCCAACTCATGTTCCCCCCTCCAACCCCTCATTGACGGGCACCTGCCAGCAGGCCCCCACTCATGTCCCCCCAAACCCATGTCATAACTATACAGGCCAATGGCTCTAATGCCAACCCAAATCCCACTCCCCCACCCCCAGTACAAACACCCAACGATCCACTGCACCCACTCCCTACTAAATTACCCATTCCATGACAGTCTGAAAAGAACCAGCATGTCCATCAACAAATATAATATACATATATATAATATAAATAATATAAATAAAATATACATTCTTTAACAACTGAACATTAACAAATCTAAACATTTATTTTGTCATTAGCACACAATGTTATGGAATATACCAACACAAAGCATAATTAACACCTCATATTGAGGGCAATTCATAGAATTTAGCGCAGAAGCAGCGCACGCAGGCAGAGCAGAGAGGAGGCGTGCACCAGGGTGCACTAGCTGTGTGCGCCAAAACCCATTTTCACACACAGCATATTCATGAATACTTACATCCATAACCAGCCGTGGTGCAGAGTGCCAGTTATGTCCCCAACCCTGCCCCATGCGCCAAAAACATTGCACAAATCCCCTACATGGCGCAAAGGCCAGTGAACCAGCATACAGCCCCTCAACCATGAAAACACACCAAAAATGCCACACAGCCCTCACACGCCAGCGAAATTGCGTGTAAACCTCCCTGTGCACCCCTCGGATTACCTGTACCCCGCTCGCGCCAGCGAAATTGCATGTAAAACTCCCCGCACACCCCTCAGATTACACATATCCCGCTCACACCAGCGAAATCACGTGTAAAACTCCCCATGCACCCCTGGAATACACGTACCCCGCTCGTGCCAGTGAAATCACATGTAAAACTCCCTGCGCACCCCTGGAATATGCGTACCCCGCTTGTGCCAGTGAAATCGCATGTAAAACTCCCGACGCACCCCTCGTATTATGCATACCCCGCTCGCACCAGCAAAATTGTGTGTAAAATTCCACACG
The DNA here is from genome assembly GCF_040938575.1 of Ambystoma mexicanum. NCBI lineage: Eukaryota > Metazoa > Chordata > Amphibia > Caudata > Ambystomatidae > Ambystoma > Ambystoma mexicanum. The sequence continues at coordinate 437,575,690 of NC_090927.1, read as the reverse complement.
CACCCCTGGAATACGTGTACCCTGCTCGAGCCAGCGAAATATCATGTAAAACTCCACACGCACCCCTGGAATACACGTACCCGACACGAGCCAGCAAAATCAGGTGTAAAACTCCATGTGCACCCCTGGAATATGCGTACACCACTCGTGCTAGCGAAATCGTATGCAAAACTCCATTCGAACCCCTGGAATACACATACCCCGCTCGCGCCAGTGAAATCGTGTGTAAAACTGCACACACACCCCTGAAATTACATACCCCGCTCGTGCCAATCCAATCAGGTGTAATTCTCACTCCCGTACCCCCGGATTCATGCAGCAGTGTGGTGAGAAGCCACATGCACCCCCTGCAGCCAGACAATGCCACAGGGGTCCACCCTACACCCCTCCCCATGCCCTGCAGGCAGCCCATCCACCCTCCCCATGCCCCCCAGGCAGACCATCCACCCTGACCATGCCCAGCAGGCAGCCCATCCACTCTGACTATGCCCTGCAGGCAGCCCATCCACCCTCCCCATGCCCCGCAGGCAGCCCATCCACCCTGGACATGCCCCGCAGGCAGACCATCCGCCCTAACCATGCCCCTTAGGTAGCCCATTCACTCTGACCATGCCCCGCAGGCAGCCCATCCACCCTGACCATGCCCCGTAGGCAGGCCACATGGCACCATGCACTTGGGAGCACCGACTCATGTTCCCCCCACCCACCCCCCATTGACGGGCACCTGCCAGCAGGCCCCGACTCATGTCCCCACCCCGATTGATAGGCACCTTCCAGCATGCCCCGACTCATGTGCCCCCCACCCATCCCCATTGACAGGCACCTGCCAGCAGGCCCTGACTCATGTCCCCACCCCTCATTGACAGGCACCTGCCAGCAGGCCCGACTCATGTCCCCCCCAATTGACAGGCACCTGCCAGCAGGCCCCAACTCATGTTCCCCCCTCCCTCCCCTCATTGACGGGCACCTGCCAGCAGGCTTGACTCATGTCCCCCCAAACCCATGTCATAATTATACAGGCCAATGGCACTAATGCCAACCCAAATCCCACTCCCCCACCCCCAGTACAAACACCCAACGATCCACTGCACCCACTCCCTACTAAATTACCCATTCCATGATAGTCTGAAAAGAACCAGCATGTCCATCAACAAATGTCCTACAGAGCCACACAGTGGCAACACATGACTGAGCCAATGCTCATGGAGACATGCACAAAAGAAATCATAGTAGACCACACCAAGAATGAAGAATAATGAAATGTATTAAAAATAAAAACAAATGACAATATGAAAATCACACATGCAAATAAAGAAATAATGATAGCAATATGAAAAAGAAAGTGAAATGCAAGGAAAAATAAAAATCCAAAACTTCAAAAAATAAAAATGGTCCATCACCAAAGTCCATAGAAATAAATCCCAAGATGAAAAGCATTAAAAAACATTACTCCATGTGAAAATAAAAAAATAATGTACATGTCCGTAATATTGAAAACAAAAGTCTGAAGGGTCCATCATCCCAAAACAAAATGAAACCTAAGACCCTATCTAAAATACAACTATATACAAAAAGTGGAGCAAAGTCTGTGAACTCCAAATAATAATAAAAACCAAATGAAACATAAACCTAAATAACTATATACAAAGGTGGTGGGCAAGTCCGCCGGCTCATTTTTTGATATCCAGGGCCAGGGCTTCATCGAACTCCATGTCAGTGGCCCGGAGGCGGGCCTCTTCCCTGGCCTCAAGGTCTCGCAGGTCTCGCAGGTGGATTCAGCCATGGCTTCCAACTTCCTGTGAGTTGCCTCGTGGAACTCAGCCCGCCTCAAAGCCCTGTGCATGGAGTTCTCCGCCCTGACCACTGTGAGCCATGCCCTCTCCATCCGCCGCTGCTCTGCACCTATTCACTGGCCCAACCACTGCCACACGGAAGACACTCCCAATCCTGGGTCCTCCTGCCTGCCGGCCGATGCCTGCCCCAATGATGTAGAGGGCCCTGAGGCCACATGCTTTCTACGCTGAGCCTGCCGCCGCCTTTCTGCTGCCTGCTGCTGCCACCACGCCTGCCTCCGGGTAGATGGCAACACCCGGGACCATCATGCAGGTGCCCTGCTTGCATGTGCCTGCACATAGTCTGTTTCCGGGGGTCCAGTTGCTGGGGTGACCACCTGTGCTGGAGCTCTGACTCCCGACTGTGGCAGGGATGGGATCTCCACCAGCCTGGTTGCGTTGATTGGGGCAGGTCCACAGAGCGCTCTGGTGTCATCTGGGCCGGAAGACAGCACGGAGAATGACTGGCGTATAGTGTGCACAGAGGAGGAGAGGGCCGCAAGACAGAGCGACACATGGAGGAAAACCCCTGATCATGAGCCCTCCAACTGGGCGACGTTGGCACACATCTCTTTGTGATGACATGCGTGGTCCCCCCAGGAAGCACGTACATCATCACAAATGACATGTGTGCGCAACGCAAGACCAATCAGGACAGACTCAATCCTGTCACGGGTCCCCATGTCCGCAGGTAGTGGAGTGCCAGATGACGTGGATCTCCCCCTACCTGAGGACGGCCTGGGACAGGGCATCCCTGCTGGTGCATGGTGATGCAGTCACAGTGTCAGGGACAGTGACATGCACAGGCGCCTCCGCGACCTGTGCTGCCTCCTGCCCCTGCACTGCACCACTTGCACCAGTGGTACCACCCCCACCAGGCCCCATGTGCGGCTCTGAAGCGGACTCCTCCTCCTCCGTACACACCACCAACCTGGATGTCTCTGCACCGTCTTCCGCCGTCGCCAGCCCCTGTGGGGGCTCACCCGCCCCTTGCACTGCAGTCGTAGTGGCAGACACGGCACCAGTCCCATCGCTCCCGGATCATGGAATTTCCTGGGAGGGTGACTGGGCCTTGCGTCGCCGGCCGGTGGAGGCATCCCTGCCGCTTTCCTCCATAGCGCCATCTCCACCCTCTTCTTCACTCACCGCTGTGTAAAGGGAGACATTGAACACAAGCATCAGGGTACTGTACAATAGTCCCCTAGACACAAAGCAATAGCAGATGAGTGGCAATGTCAAACGTCACTTCCATCATGTTCCTCCACAACACATGGGTCAGTGCAGGCAACACACATGCAGGAACAGGCATGGCACATGCATCAAACATTTGCATCCATGTCCAAGGCACCGTAGAAACATCCAATGGTGGGCTGAAACTCACATGCATCATGGGACATGCTGATCACATGCACACACATCACCGCAGGGTCATGCATCTGGCCCCGTTTACCCCAAGACACAGTGGATACAAGGATGACTAGGCTATGTCAGTGGATAAACACATCATCACGGACATGTGTCATGCATCCATGGCATTTACCAGTCACTCACACACTGCTCAGACACACGGACATATACACCATGCAGGTCCATGAGAGCAGCACCCATCTCTCACACCCCAAACATGTCCAAGTACAGACACAGGCATGCATACATGTGTGCATTCTGCATGCTGCTCCGCATGATGCATTGTAACACATACACCATCCATGTGGGTCATGCCTGACTGGACTCACATGCAGCACCATCATGTCCCTGTACACACACACCCATACGTGACCCATGTCACACATACAGCCAAGTAGCTAACTACAACCACACTGCAACATGCACTGTTTTAAATGGGAATGCATGGCCACTTACCGCTCGACTCCAAACGGGCCTGCATCCTGAGGATCTGGTGATGAACCACTGGGCAAATGCGCTGTAGGACCTTCATCTGCTGGGTGGTAAGGTAGACCCGGCACCCCCACTGCGTCCGCTGTGTCCGAGAGGTGCCAGGCCTTCTTGAGGATCCTGGACTTGTAGTCCTCCCAGCGCTTCTTGATGTGTTTGATGTCACGGGGTGCCACCGCCTCCGCGTTGATGGCACCCACTATGTTCTTCCAGACCCTTTTCCATCCTTCTTTGTCGGCGCGCAATGGTGTAAAGAGGGCATCATAATGCCCCAGGACTTGCTCCACCAGGATGCCAACTTCATTTGCACTGAAGCTGGCAGCCCTCTGCCTCTCTGCTGGGGGGTTGCCACTGTTGCCGGATGGTGTTGCGTCAGACATGGCAACCCCCGAGGCAGGTGTGGGTGGGCAACTGGGTCCTGGGGCTAGGCTGTGAAGCGATGGAATACCAGTCGGGAGTCTTCTGTTCCAGCAGGGGTGGTCACAGCAACTGAACCCCTGCAGATGGCTGATGTGCAGGCACCAAATGGCAGGGCACTGTTGGCAGCAGGCAGGCAGGCAGCAGCTTTTGGCTTGTAGGAGGCTCCCCTGGGCTCTGGGGGCCAGGAAAACGGCCTTCTGGGCAGGAGTGTGGTCTTCCATGTGTTGCAGCGTGGCCAGCTTGATGCAGAGTGAATTGGCACGTGAAAAAACAGCACTTCTGCCTGTAATTCGAGGAAAGGGCCTTAGCGCGTAGGCGCGTAAGTGACATTACGCGCACAGGCGTTTCCCTCAGCACGGGTGCATAGTGAATCGCACGTGCAAAAACAGCATGTCAGTGTGTGAATGCATGTAGTTAGAGGAAAGGGCCTTAGCACGTAAGCGTACCAGTGACGTAATGCACGTAGGCATTGCCTTCAGCACGGGTTAAAGGTGAGCGCGGACCAGCAGTCCACTGTACGTGCTCTTCGTGGAGACAGACGCGTGTGTTTACTCTTCTGAATTCACACGTGATTTCTTCACAGTGTTTAAAGTTCGTACCTCTTCTTTTGGCAGGGTGTAGACATGGGCTACTGGGGTCGCGTGCACGTTTTTCTTTTGCAATTGTACTATTTTTTATTTTTTACTTTTTACAATTTTTTTTGTATTTTTATTTTTTTTTATATTTTTCTTGGCGGGCCAGAGCATTGCGTGACCTGTCATTTTCCCCAGGGGTCGCAGACAGCCTTGCAGGAGTACATGGGTACCTATTCCATCCAGTACCCTGCCCCCTTCAACCCAATTGCCTAGAACAATTGTTGAGTGCACCTCCCATCGGCTATTTACCATCTGTGCCATGGCTGGGAGGCCACCAAAGGGTAGGGGGGGAAAAGCTGGGTGTCCTCCCAGGGGTGTGCATGGTCAGGCACGTGGGTGCGGAGACCAGGGGGGACAGGGAGTCCAGGGTGGCTAGGGTGGCTACAGAGGGGGAAGAGGCAGGGGTGCCCCACTGGGGCAGGAAGCCCAGCCACGTGCCGGTGCAGACATGCCACCACCCCCCGTGGCTCCTGGTGATGTAGCTGTTGCATCACAACCTGGCACCCATATGACCCAACAGCAACTTACATCTGCTGTCACGGGCCCACCAGTGGTGGTAGCTGCAGGTGCAGCTGTGGGGACCACCACCCGAGCTCGGGGTCTGGCAGCGCATGTTGCGTTGCATGACGAGGACTCCCAGGACGATTTCCATCTTGTCCAGAGGTGCGGGTCACGTGTCTCCAGTGTAGCTGTGACTGGGGCACATATATCTGGGGGAGTTATGACATCTGCTGCCCCAAGTAGCCGGGTGGTGGTAACTGCATGGGCAGATGCAGCCAACAACACCCCGGCAGTGAGTCAGACCCATGCCAGACCTTCTGTCCTCATTCCAACACCCACTGCCTTGGTCCAGTCCACCAGCGCCACTGCCCCCATTGATCAGGGCCACATTGCCCACTCAGGGTCAGTACCACCGCCCAAAAGGAGGTAGGGTGCTCCTGCGCAAGAGGCTGGGACACCAGACACCGCTCTGGCCTCCGGCACATCAAGGAAGAAGCCTTTTGGCAAGCAGGAACTGGACTTCCTTGTGGACTACGTGTCGGCATACCAAAACAATATGCTTGTGGGCCCACAGTGCCATACAACGCCTGCCCAGCGTTGGGTCCACTGGCAGCATGTTGCGGATGGTGTGACAACCATGGGATTTCAGGTGCGCACGGCTCAGGACTGCTACAGGTGTTGGAATGACCTCCGACGCAGTGCAAAACAAAAATGTGCCTCCAATTATTCCATGTCTCTGGTGACTGTTGGTGGGCCACCACCAGAGGAGTATGAACTCACTCAGCATGAGGAGATTGCTGCAGAGTTCATCCCGGAAGAACAAATCGGTGGAGTGGGAGAGAGGATGGATTATGATGCATCGTGCGGTGAGTATTGATGCGTGTTACTCAATGACATGTGTGTTTGGTGTGTGTCACCGTCCCAGCTATAACTTGGGTCATTCCTTTCATCAATCTCCCTCGCTACCTGTGTTGTTCACCAGGGGTCTGACCTCTCGACCTGGCTTCACAAACAGCACCTGGCAGCTCTCGCCTACTGCATTTTCATTTTCAGCTACGACTTTCAGTGCTATGCTGATGACACTCAACTCATTTCCAGGCTGCCCTTGGCCACCTCTTCTCCCTCCCTCATTTCTGATTGCCTCATTGACATTAGAAATTGGTGTACTGCCAACGATCTCTGTCTAAATGCCAGAAAGACTGACACCCTCCTCATCGGTACACCTTCGCCATCCTTTCCCCTCACTCTCTGGCCGGCCCCCCTTGGCCCTCCTCCTACCCCCACCTGCAAGGCCATCAAACTTGGGCTCACCTTTGACTCCACACATTCCTTTTCCACACACATTTCTGACGTTTCTTGAGATATATTAACTTCTTGCTTAACCTCCTCAGGGGCACTGTGCCTTTCCTATCATTCACCTACAAGCTCACAGTCTCTCAAGCTCTGGTTGTCTCAAGGTTGGACAGCTGTGACAGGCTCTTTCAATATTCTACCTGCCTCCAAACTCCACCCTCTAACACTAATCCAGCACAGAACTGCGAGACTTGTCCTTGGTCTCAAGCCCTGGGATCCTATCTTTCCAGCTCTGAAATCCCTTCATTGGCTACCAATGGATGCAAGGATGATACTTCAGACCCTCTGCATTGTGCACAAGGAATTTTGGGGCCTGGGTCTAAAATACCTTCAACTATCCCTCTGCCAAAACCTCCCCTCTCGAGTCCTTTGCTCCTCTACCACACTCTCCCTCCGGTTCAGTCGTTTATCGAAGAAATAAGCTGGGGGCAGATCTGTGTCTACGGCTGGGACCTCCCTTTGGAACAGCCTACCTGCCACGTTGAAACTTGAGGAGAAACATCTCTGCTTCCGGACGCACCTCAAGACCTTCCTATTTGCTCCTGCATTAGCCCTTCTTCTCCCCAGTTGAACAGTTTCCTCTCTTGGCAATCTGCACCTGCACACCCTCTGTCCTTCGGGCCCAGGTACCTGCTCAGCCTGCCTCCCTGCTGCACTGCCTCCAGGCCTCCCATTGCAATGGGTACTGTACGTGTACCCATACAGTCCCCCACTCTTCTTCTGCACTCATCAGATTTGCCCTATCCAAATGATCTTGCACTTGCCACTTGCTGGATGCACTACCACCTTTTGAATGTCTGTTCTATCATTGGACTTCATTTTTATTCTTTGGTCTCCTTTGTTTGGCACGTTCCACATCTCCCCCTTCCAGGGTATTCAACCCTTTATCCCTTCTCCATGCACTTGCATGTTCTCAATGTCACTGTGCCCAGTATGATTGTTGTTTTCATTTCCTTGTCTTCCTTGTTCCCCTCCCTTTGCTTGGTTGCGCTTTGAGCCACTTGTGTACGAGGGCAATCTTGATGAGATGTCATATCATGTCATATACATCCTTTGTCCTTGGTGCAGTGTTTCTCACTCTGACTGTGCTGATGGCAGTGGCTCCCCGTGCACATGTGTGCACATTCATGTTCCATGTGCATTCCATGTATGCCCCTAGGCGTCCTTGACCGCCTGCTCATTGTAGTAGGCCTCCAGGATGATCCAAGTGTCATGTTATTTGGACAGCCATTTCATGCTCACTGTGGGTCTGTGTGTCATCACGCACAACTTTAGGATGTCCACATCTGTGTGATGCACATGGCTCCCTCTGTTACAGGCCCACTGACTCTTTTCAACTGGTGTTGTGTCTTCTGCATGCATGGGTGTACTATTGATGGTTCCTCATCTGTCCTGCATCATGTCCACTTCTCATCGGCTGTAGTGACATTTGACTGACGACATGCAATAGACACATGCCAACACTGTCTGCCAATGCACAGTTCTGCGGGGAACCTTTCATTGCCATGCAGTGCCTCCCTGCTATTGCCCAGAGGGTGGACGTATCACGGTATCCATTATACATGGTGCATGCCATTTGCACATGATGGCTGCAATTGCCCTTACACTGCCGTCACGTTTGGAGATTGACATCACTACATACGTCTTGATGTTGGAAGTTGAGGGGGTAAACATGCACTGCACCACACACACCCACTCCTGTGCCAAGTTCAGCCCTTCAACATGCCAACACAATGCTGCTGTGTGATAGTGACCTGCCATGTATGTACCCATGTCCCTCCTTTCACTGTATCGAAACACAGTAGCTTAGGTGCCTCCTGTGACAAATGTACTCTGCATAGTCAATGGTTGTTGAGTGCTGTACGTGAACATGCATGTTACATGTGCCATGGTGTGTTTGGTGTGATTGCCAGCTGTGGCTATTTGTGTGTTCCCACATGCTTATGCCACGTGCCATCTCTTTGTTGCCATCTCTCATTTCTACCTTGCATATGTGCCTGCTAGAGGTTGTGTGTGATGCAGGTGATGGGCAACATGCAAAACATGTGTTGGCTTCACATTTTGCACACACCCTTTTATGCTTTTGGGATACCCTTGCATTGCAATGCCACTGGATACATGTTGGGCTTTGAGTTGCGTGTGACATGCCTGATTCATGAGTTGGCTGTCAATGCTGTGATCTGTATGTGTGTGGTATGTGCTACTGACATGCGTGTTCTTGTTTCTTTTGTTTATGTTGCAGGTGATGAAGCACTGGAGGCAGAGGATGAAGATGTCATTCCAGACAGGATGGTCAGTTCACATGACCATCCAGGCACCAGTGGTGGTCATGGGGTGGCAGCCCACGAGAACCCACTGATGCTCCAGGCCATTGTGTCCAGAGAAGACTCTGAGTCAGGCTCTGATGTATCCTCTGACCTCTATGTTGAGCCGGATCTGCATCATGACGTGTCGTCGCTGGTAAGTGATCCTGTGTTGGATGATCTTCTGTCCACGACACCCACAGTAGGGGGCCAGGTAGGGTTGGAATGTCCGCCTATGGTGGTTACGGGTGCACGGCACACTCAATACCAGTTGGCCATGTTCCTGGGGCATCAGGTCGACGGAGTGATGCAGTCCCGCAGCCGCGGGCGGAACCAACCCAGTGAGGACCACGGCTCCTTGGGCCCAGCAGGTGTCGTGTCCGGCAAAGCAGTGGCCGTGCGCTACCGGGTCAACTGAGTGGGATCATGCCGTTATTGCCATAGCACAGCAACAGGGGGCAGAAGTTGAGATGATGGCTCAAGGAATGGAAAGTGTGGACTGTTCCATCCTCCCCCCTGAAAGGCAAGTACACCTCCAGCAGCAGGCTACGCGGTCCACGTGCCGCTCACTCAGGCTGGGCATGGCAGCCTCTGACAGTGCACGCCGGGCTGAAATGGTGGCTCTTCATCAAGCTATTTCTGCTCAGGCGGAGGCACCGTGAGGCCCTGAGGGTCGAACATCAAAACCTCCGATCTACTCGGGGTGCTCTCATGATGGACGACAGTAGGCGGGCAGAAGACAGGATGGAGCGGCTTGAAATAACCATCTCAGCTGAGCTCCATGCAAACCGGGAGGTACTCCGTATGTCATGTGAGGCCATGCATGTCAGTCCTTGCAGGAGGAAGCATGTGTGACACAAGAGGTAATGCATACAGACCCACGTGTCATTGCCATGCAGGACCTGGTTTACCAGACCTGTATGCTTTCTGCCATTGAGGGGCAAGCGTGGAAAGGTGTGGTGAGGCAACTGTGATGCGTCCACCTTCTGAATTCCATCCAGAGGGTGACGACGACAACCTATCTCCCACATAGGTCGGGCCATGCTGGCGCTGAGCCCAGTGAGTTTTTTTTTTTAATCTCAACATCTACACATGTGGGTGTTGAGGTGTGCCCTGTACCTCCCCCCTCCTGGGTGCCCCCCACCCCCAGGTCATATGTGGCCATTTTTAATTTATTTTGTATTTTTTTTTATTTTTTTCCTGCAAGTAATTTTCTTTTGTCTATTGTGCATTCATGTGACAGTGTGGTGCTTTGTGGCATTTGAAGGCATCCACTGTGTGTTCCAGCAGGGCTCAATCAGGCTTGTCTCGTGTATGTGTTTTGCTTGGGGTCCTGGCACATATGCTACTACTGCTTCCCTTTCCATGGGATCGTAAGATTGGCTCGGTGTGACAGCATCTGACACACGGGCATTGGGTTTCCGTCATACCTGTGGCCAGCCTGCAGTCCTACTTGTGTGTACACCCCTAGTGGGTATTCCGGGTACCTTCTCAAATGCATGTCTGCACTTCATTTTAATGAGTATTCTGTTGACTGTGCACTTCATCATGTTGCTTATGATTATTTTAAGAATTGACTGTCTATGTTCATGCACTTCCTGCTGTAGGAAGTACCATACACCCTTTGGCTGTGTAACACACACTGATGGTAGGAGGGGTCCGTGTGCTGACAATGTTGCATTAGGACACTTGGCCTACAGTGATTTTGATATGCCACATGAACACTGCACGCTGAGTTATCCTTGCCATCACACGTTTCAACTACCCCCATTTCCTTGATTCCCCTGCTTTGGCCATCTTGAAGCCCTGCCTGGTGTTTTGTTGTGCCATTGGAAATATGGCCGCATTGCTTTAGACTTGACTGTCATGTTTGTGGCCTGGACCTGCTCCCCTGCTCCCATTGGTTGCACTTGGCCTCTGTGACAATCTGACCAACCAGGAGGCTGGAGCCTGCCACCACCACCAATGGCCCACAATGGAGGCCCTGTCTACCTCTGTCCATCCCCGTCCACCACCCTTCTGGGTCCCTTGACTGTCGTCCTGTCTCCCCTGCCCCCCTGCCTGTCTCCACCTGCCCCCTGCCAGTCTCCCCCTGTCTCCCTTGCCCCCACCAGTCTCCACCTACCCCCGCCAGTCTCCCTCTGTCTCCCCCTTCACCATCACCCCCTTACCCTTCTGCACCATCTTCGTTCCCTCTGCCCCCTGTGTGTGCTTTCTTTCCCCCCTTTCCTGCCTTTACACCGTGGCCCCCTCCTCCCTTCTCCCCTCCCTCTCCCTCTCCACACCCTTTCCCCTCCTCCTTGTCCTCTGTCTGTCTTTTTCCGGTGCTACCCCAATTGTCATCAGGCATGGTGATTCATGGCTGCATGTTCTTTGCAGACACTTCCCCCTCTGCCTCCGTCCATCCGCCCCGCACCTTCACCTTTTTGAGTTTTATTTTGGTACTTACTTTTATCACCAGTGCCTCCACCACTGATTACAGGTTGTCTGTTCCCCCTTTCCCGTCTGTGTTTTTTCTCCCCCTCCTCAGCACTATCTTGATTCTTTGTCAACCTTCCACAGTTTGTCACAAGTTTTGTTACTCTGCTCACCTCTTCCCTCCTCTTCCCTCACACCCTCCTTAAGTGACTCCTGCACTGCAACTATTGCCGTCAGGCATAGCAATGTTGATGCTAGTTTTGTTTTCCCACATTCCCTCCCTAGACTCTCCCTTATTGTTCCAGGCACTTGTACTTGATTTGATAGTTCATTTTCACATTCTGGAATGTTTGAAGGACTTGTATGAATGTACTGTTATTCTCCCTTGTTCCCTCCCTCCTTGAGGCCCTTTGATGCACTTTGTGTGTAGGCCCTATGAGGATGTTCAATGAATCAGTGATTGCTCACTATCTGCCATTGTCGCTGTGGGGTACTCTGTACATGATATGTTCTGCTGGTCAATGGCTGATCCTATGTTGGGTTTTATTTTGAGGTGTCAGGGGATTGGTGTGGTTTAACACACAGGGGGGTCCTTGAGTGCAATGTTCACATGTGCTGTGTACAGGACACTGAGGCTCACTTCATTTCACATGCATGTATTCGATGCATGTCCCTACTGACACAACGCCCCCCCTCACCAAAGACGGCGACACCATGCACACACGTGCACCCAGATTGCCTTCTCAGGCATGCTGTGTCCCGACAATCTATGTTCACTTCCGATTCATTGATCGTGTTCATGCATGACAGGGTACTATTTGGTTGATTGTACTTATTTTTCATGATGCTCAAGGGGTTTCCCCAACGCAATGCACACTCACTGTGCTGTCCAGTGAGCGGTGTGTTGCAGGGGACCAACACGCAGCACACAGCGTTTGTAATGCCAATTTGCTATTTTCCAATGAGCATGGCAACAGGTATTCTGACTTTTGTTACTTGCACCACTGGCGGCATGCATTTGTACCACCGTTTTCAGGGTGTGAGGTTTTGGTCAGTCATTTCTTCAGATTGTATGTCAGGTGTAATTGTCTGGTGCCTATTTACATTTCTCACGTGGCACTTCATGACTATTTTTGTCATGTGTTGTGCATATGGTTTGATGTTTTGCCATTGCATACCATGGTATGGTGTGGCAGACGGGGGTCATGGGGGTTGGGAGGGTTTGGGTGGCATACCAGTACTTTCATGCCCTGTTTTGCAGGGGGATATGCACCTTGCATGTATTCCTTTTGGTCACATGGGATTGGTTGTGTTTAAGTAGCTAGGGATGCACACAATGTGGCACTTCCGTGGACACATTCTCAGGGTGGTAAGGTTGTGACAGTTAACTGTCCCTTTCTCATCATCGATTGTCACCTGGTATGTGCCAGGCCTGTGTGCACTCCGCATGGGTTGGAGTTTAGGTGAAAAATGTGGCCACAAGCTGGGTACGGGCTGTCTCGCCACATGCCCTTTCCCCTTCCATGCACGGCGGCCGTGCATGTGGTTGGGGATGTGGGGGCACCACCATGTCCACCGTTATGCCCCGCCGTGTTGCAACGTTGTGCAGGACACTTGCTGCCACAATGATCCTGCACACTACTGGGGGGTGCATATAGTAGCTGTCTGCCAGAGCAGTCATGGGAGCGGAAGCGTGACTTGAGCACTCCGAATGTGTGCTCCACTATGGCCCTGGTTGCAATATGGGCTGCGTTATATTTTTCCTGGGGTGGTTTGGTGGGGTTCCGTATTGGCCTCATCATGTAGGTGCGTAGAGGGTAGGCACTGTCCCCTGGTAAGGTGATAATGGTTGTCATTAGTTGGGCTTGTTTATTTGTCTGTGTGTGACATGCATGCATGTGCACAGGAATTTGTACTCACCTATGAGCCATGTGTCGCCATGCTTCCCAGCTTCCAGGGCCCGGCTCAGGGCGGACATTCTGTATATGAAACTGTCATGGGTGGACCCTGGATAGTTTGCATAGACAGAGGTGATGATTCCCTGGGCATTGCATACAACCTGCACGTTGATGGAATGCCAGTGCTTGCAGTGGCGGTAGAAGTTTTCAGTGGCCCTAGGTGGACGTAGGGCCACATGGGTGCAATCTATGGCACCGAGCACTTTGGGGAAGTGTGCCACCCTGTAGAAGTCCAGGACCATGGCCTGCCTTTCTGCAGGTGTTCTGGGCATGTATATGTGCCTGCGGACTGTGGGGCGCGCAGTGATGATTGCCAACACCTGGTGTAGGCAACGTGACTGCGTGGGCTGTGAGACGTCCCCCACTATGGCAGTTGTCCGCTGAAATGACCCAGTGGCCAAAAAATGCAGTACATTGAGCACCTTCTCAAAGGGGCTCAATGCTTGGGAGCACAGGGTGGGTGATCTGGGTTCATCCTCCTACTCAGTGACCATCTCTAGGATGATATCAGGTGGAATCCTATACCTGCCATAGACCTTGTCATCAGGCATCCCAAAAAGGCTGGTCCTGGGCAAAGAAATGCGGGCCTGGCTATTCTCCTCCTCCTGCGGTGTCCCATGATCACTGCTGCGAAGAATGGGACATTCATCGTAGCTGCATATGCTTGTCTGTTGTTTGTGCGTACTTTTATGCTGCGCGGGGGCGCTTCCGCCTGCTTTCGTGTGGCGGACTTATTTGTGTGCGTGTGTGTGTTTTGAGGTGCACAGGTTTTCCCTTTTCGATTCCATGAATACATATTGTTCACTAGCATGTGGGCGTTGCGTGTGTTTCCCAGCGGTACTTACTACGTAACGCCTACATTTTCACGCGGCGTTCCCCATTCCCCGTGTTCTGCCCCCTTTTTAGGTGTATGTGCGAGAAGTTGTGCGCTTACCCCGTTCCTGTCGCGCATGCGTTTGGAAAGTCATGGTGACGGGTAAGGTAAGCACGGATTTGGGGCACATTCCGGGAAAAACACGCATAGGGCCTTCCATGAATCGCACTCGCGTGCTAGCTTTTTCATGCTTGCGCCAGCTTGCGCTACAAATTTTGGCGCACATTTATTCCATGAATTACCCCCATGATCTGTTCAGTTCAACTCTTCATACGCACTAGAATAAAACAACTTCATACTGGAAAATAATCTGTTACCAAATAGTAAGTACACTTTATTTATTTTTCTGTTACTACCATTCATTATATAAAGATTTCTCATAAGCAAATATCACCATTTCTTATTTTGACAAAAATGGCAAACAGACTTGTGTGGCTAGAAAAGTACTTTCCCAAAGAAGAAATGAGTGATGACAAAATATCTAATGTTAAACAAAATATGTTTGGATGCAAACAAATAATGCAACTTATACAGAGCTTATTGAAGTATTCAGTTCTTATATGTTTTATAGTACAATCCATACCACAGAGCAATGATGGAGAATCTGAACAACCAGAAAGACAATCCCAATACCCTACTGTACATAATGAAATCATGAACTTATCTTCAAAATTAGATCAATTTATCAATCACTTTAAAGAACTTGTAAGATATGTTAAAATTCATGTCATTAGAAATATTGACTATCATTGCCCTACTTGTACCTGTTCCCCTTTCCCCCCAACAATCACCCCAATCATTACCAGAGGGCTCTCTTCATAAATGTTTTGATGACATTTATTCCACCAATTCCCCCAATCATGAATTCCCCTATTGATGTTTCCTACTCAGATTCCCAATCCCTTCCTAGAAATAAATAATTATAAATGTCATCTGTATATATTAGTCCCACAAATGCTTTTCTTTGTAAATATATCATGTAAATATAATAATGTACTGTTCCAAAGAACAGTTTGGAACAGTACATTAAAAATGTTTTTCTTCTTCTAAAATGCCAATTTAATGTCTGCAGACTATAATAATGTCCATGTCTGCATATTTACGCATTGTGGATGTTTCGGTGCCCTCGAATGTACAGCCTAGTTCGCGCAGTGAACTACATACTCTTAATTTGTCCGAGGAGGTCAGTGTCCTGATACGGATGCCACACCATGCAAATGCTACGTCATAGGACACGTGGTAGTTCGGGGAAGTCATGCTTGCCCACAGATGTCCTGGATGTCATCATGTGACCATGCCAATGCGATGCAATGACGTGTCCGCAATTGATGTCTGCGCTTCGTGCGACAGAAGGAGTCATGATGTGGAGTTTTTATACCACTGTTGCAAGAGTACCAAAGGCTCAGGCTGTCTGTGTGTGCTGCACTTTGTGTAAGGTTGTAATCAGTCATGGCCAAAAGGGGCAGTACTCCCTTGATACTACTTCCATGTGCTGACACACCCACACCTGCCACTCGACAGAACTGAAAAAGGCAATCCCCTACTCAGGGAGTATGCTTACTTAGGCCACTACACCCTTTGCCAACGAATCCTGTCACCACTTGGGCCACTGCAATGGGACAGAGGATCTCTCCTGCATTCTCACACGCCATGCAGGAGGCTATTGACCACCTTGTGTGGTCAACAGTCATGTTTATGTACCGTGACACAATTATCTGCAGGGGAAAGGACATCCGAAGTGCCTTTGAGGCTGCTATGAAGGCACATGAAAAGGATTTCCCCTAGCTTAACTTGTTTGCAGCCCTACATCTTCCTTTGTTCAGCTGTCCTCCCTTACGGTGGTTGGTGTTCATTCACTCACTCTCTCCCTCCCTGCCTCTCTGTTTCCCTCCACTCCTCCCTCCTTTCTCTTTCCATCTGCAAAAAACAAAAAGTTCAAAAAACCAAAACAAAATAAAAAGGAACCACTTTCAACATTAAAAAATAGAATTAGAAAAAAAATCTTATAGACTCCATCTACTTTATATTTATACTTAAAGTACTAAGACTCTATAAGAACATCTAACATTTTCATTAGCATTACATTTTATGCTAATGAAAATTGGAGACAATTTGCATGGCAAAGAAAAGGTGAAAATAATACATTATTGTCCCAACCCCCTTTCTCTGCCATACATTTGTTTAGCATGAACTGTTATATGTCTAGGAAGTGTTTAGCCATTATTCATGCCATTCACACTTCTCACTTATATTAAACTACCATCAAAAAATGAGCCCTCCTTTTCCACAGCCATATAGTCCACGGACAGTTTTAATGTCCGCTGACTTCTTGGGCAATTAAAAGGGGCGGGGGTCTAAACTCAATTTGCTTTTTTTATTCTACAATGGTGGCTCTTAAAAGAGCTTTTCTGGGGTTGTATGTGCTATACAAAGAAATGAATTACTGTACTTATTTGTTTTTCATAACTTTTGCAAAAGATGCTTCAAACTATTTTTTGTGTTCTTGCTTTGTATGTGCTATACCTACTAACAGATGCTTTACTATATATTACAAGTGTTCCCTTTTCATTTTGTTTCACAAAACTGTTTCAAGGTATTCTGAACAATGGAAAGAAAAATCTAATTTCCAACATCTGTCAAATGAACTCCATCTCTACGAAAAATATTCATGCCATCAAACTTTATGTTTGCATTGTGGAAAGATGCCAGTCCTACATCTTGTAAAAAAGAAATTGCAGCTTCATTGACCTTCCTTTTGTGGAAAAAACAAGTTTGAACATTTCCACATTTGCCTTAGCTTAATTCATGAAAAAATAATCAGTTGCATTAGTCTTTAAAATCCTTAATGGGAAACTGCAACTATAGTCCAGTGGCATACCCCCAAACTATTTCCCTGCAATGAATTATAATAATGTCTGGATGTTTAAACTTAACCATATTCTCGCACATTGGTACTAACCCTGCTCAGATTATTCCTCGAACTGCATACTGGGAAACTTCCACTTCTTTCAATCAAAGATTAGCAGAGATGCCACAGTGCTCAGTGTAAACCTATAACCAGTATACCAATGAATCTCCCAGCATCCACACATTCTGCTTCTTCATAGCCATCTTTCCATCACTTCACTTCAGGCAAGTAAGAAAATACTTGCTACCCTGTGCTCCTCTACACTTCAACTACTCCTCCACAATCACAAAACCTGATTGGCTAATTCCCTGATGTCCAAGTTCTCCGCAGTCTTATTTCTATGCCAGGAATCCTATAAACACCCAGATGTCACTTGCAAGCCTACATACTACCAAAGATATCCGTGGACACCGTTCTACAGGTCAGCCATTCTATTATTTTTACTTTTATCTGTATGACACTCCCTCATTGGCTACTTTCAAACAGTCACACATCCAGCCACCAATCACATACAAAAACGCTGCATTTAACCCTGTCACCTCACTTCAACACTTCAAATGGACATTTCAACTCTCAGAGTGCATGGCTCTTGTCAGTCACAGCCTCCTACCTCAAAAACTACTGTGCAACTCTATTTGCAGAATCAACAATATCTACATCTAACAAGACATAGTACAGGTATGCTTATGTTGTTTTAAGAATGCATTTCAACACTTCTATAAAGATATATACAGGGTTGCTGCCACTTGCCCTGTAATAAGCATCTCAATAAGAATATTCTCTTTTATAACCACTGCTATCAAATGCCATGTATTGCAATATTCTGCACCTGGTCAGATCAAGTGGCACTTCACACACCAACTGCCACTTAACAGTGTTCTACAAATCTTTTGCAACGGCATTTCCCTTACTTCTCAAAACAAAAGTTAAAAACAATGCTGCTGTAAATGCACATATGCAATTTTTTACTTTCAGAACATGCTCTAAAAAAGATTTTTTTTAAAAAAAAACAGCATTTTTCCTTAAGCATAAATGTCATACTTTCAAACATTTCCCATCACATCCCTTATAGTTCCATCATTCTCCACCTGCTCACACATATTTGTATACTGCCAATGTATCGATATGCAACACTTGTACTTACATGTAAAATGCCAGTCTTTTCCAACCACTACACTAAGACACCATATACTAACAACATGCACTGCTCCAACTAAAAACTTTCAATGGATTACCACTAGGCCATAGTGTTCCTACTCTTTAGAAAAACAGGAACACATTACAAATACATTGCACCACAAAGAGTACTCTTTTCAAATTAAAAGCACCAGGACAGAACATACATTCTCATGCATTTTTTGCATCAAGGCAATCTTTGCTGTACAGCTAATACCATTCCTTGCCATTCCTTATTAGCCCTAGTGCATTTGCACATGTGCTGCACAAATGAACTTCATATGCATTTCTTTACACCACACCAATTTTTACCAATTTGCTTATTAATATGCCACACTGCACAGTGTCATAGTGCAATTGTCGAAACAACATACTTAACATACTTTACCACTCCACACATAACACATGTTCATTCACTGTTTTTTTTACAATAACTCCTCCTATATTAATAAACAACAGCCTCTGTTAGTGAAACTATTTCACCATTGCTACATATACCAACTAACTTTCTTTTACAATTACAGGAAAAAAGAAGATTGACAAACACAGCTACTAAACACAAAAAACTCTTTACGTCTTACAATATAAGTATGTTATAGTATTTACATCTCTGTAATTGAAACAATGTACTTTCACCATTTATTAGCCTACAGGATCATTTTGTACGCAACACTATTGTATTTCACTATTACTCATTCTATTGCACTATTCACACTCTTTGGAATCTAAACATTGATCTTTATTCAATACACCACCAATTCCTTACCGCCTAACAACACAATCATCTTCCACCAACCTATATACCACAATTTCATTTCTTTATTCTTGCATACCCCTATCCACCTCAAATCCTCAATTCAAACCCAAAAAGGTTCACACTCATTGCATTCCAGATTACTAACACACATTAACACACATACACGCTCTTCCTCAGTCCTTTTCAAACACACACTTTCTTTTCTCCCAACAGACACAACAGAATCCCTACTAAAAACAACTCTGTTGAAAACAAAGAAGACTTAGAGCAAATAAAAATAAGAACAAGCCACATAGCCATCTGCCTCTAAAACTATATATAGAAAACATTAAAACAGAACAGCTAGTAACCTCAATCAACGTAAGTAAACCAGTCAGCACTAAAAAAGTAATCGTCCTCTTTAGAAAAATAAAAGTAAAAAATATGTAGAAATGAAAGTAGACCTAAACATTAAACTAACACTATATCTACCAATGTTAACATAGCCAGAGTAAAACATTCCAGAAAATCAATTTTACAAAACATTTTCCCCGTAGAGTTCTTAACTTTCTCAGAAAAAAACGAATCGTCAAGCACTAATTGACAGCGCATTTCTACTAATCAAAAACTTGTTTATGTTAAATTTAAACATTCCCTAAATTAATCAATAAACTACAAAAAGTACTTCTAAACATGTGCAATGTCAATATAGATACCTTTTCAAACTTTGCTGAAGGTGAATGGTTTCACACAAGCAGCACAGACCCATATTTCAATGAAGAGGTTTAAAAATAAGAACACATAAACCCAATTGCCATAGACAATAAAGGGTGAGGCTATGAAGTGGTACGAGCCTTCATTATGGCCAAAGAAACCCTTATAGAAAAAAATTCCCCAACAAACTTTCAACCAAATGCTCCTTTTGTCCAAAACCAACATTCCAATGTACAAATGGACATACAGCGCAATATGTAACGCATGCCAACAATCCTTCACATCTTTACGACAATTCCTCAATCACTGTGTGAAACTAATAGACAAAAGTAGAATCAAAACTTTACAAAATATGGACTCCTGCCCAATACGCATACACCCTGGACTGTAAAGACATTCATTAGACTGCATTTCAGGAACTGCATGCAAAAGCACCTTCCATCACATCAAAATGTAAGCAACACACCATTGCGGTATACAAAACCTTGTCCATGGATTGTACTATGCAAAAAGGCCTGCTCTAGAACTCCAAAAACTAAATAACATTCTCCTACATGGAACAGCGAAAGACCTCCTCTGAGAAATATAACACATCCAAACTAAATATTTCATAACTGGAGTTGACTTCGAAAATTCAGTAACTTTAGAAAGCATTAGCGAAAACCTCACCAACACCATCTGCTGAAATACCAGACAAAGTATGTGTCTGTTGTTGCAGAACCTTTAATAAAAAGAGCACACAATAGTAGAGGTGGCCTATAAAATAAAAGACAGAAAGGAATCCCAATGGTTCCAATTAGCAATTATCTAACACCAGAAAATAAATACAAAATAACTGACCCCTCAATAGTTTGCAAGTACTGCAATATAAAGCTTGATATAGACCAAAGTCCATCAGGGCTATAACTAATAACTTATAGACATCTGCCCACTTCCAAAAGTTCTCCAACAACTTAACTTGCATGAAAGCATTATAATACAAACCTTACACCCATTTCAAGCTATAATACTCTTTCAACCCAAAACTGCCAGATTGCCTCCATCCATGTTCTAAAAGGCATGTGTGGCAAAGTAATATAGCTCTAGGAGTACAATGGCCAATAGAGCAATCTTTGATTTTACTAGTTAATGGTGTATCAACAAAAGACAAAAATAGTTGGCAACAACTAGCTGACTTAAAAAAAGTTAGATAAGCCCTACAATACCTAATCTTCCCTCTCTACTCTTTGCTGCTGATGATCGCAGGGTTCTCACTTGTGGGCCACGAGGCATTAACCAATCATGGCTACTATTACTATGACAAATGCAAGGTATAATATCCCCCCTGAGCTGCATTGTTGATGTGCATTATAATACTTTTATTTGGTTACATGTCTTTATATCGAGGTAATGTATAATGAATGCCCATATATAGAATCTTTTATCTTGAAAACCTTTATAGTGAATTCCTGTCTTTTGGCAGAGTCCCACCAAAGCCCTGTTTCCCACCACTAAAAACCCATCCCGACCCGTTACCCCACTCTAAATACATCCACTATAATGGTTTTCAAGATAAAAGATTCAGTATATGGGGATTCAATATACAGGATTCGATATAAACATTGTATACCCTTTTATTTCATAGCATGCATGTTCGCTCTGAATAATGTGAATCTTGCAACTGGGATGCCACAACTATCAATGTTGCTTACCTATGAGTACCGACACAGCAATCTTCATTCAGAACCTCCAGCATCGCCTGTGGGCTGGTCATTCCTGAGGCCTCAAAACACCCAAATATGGATGCTCCCATGTCCCGCAGTGATGCACCTCCAGAGCCTGCCCTGCTGAAGCTCTGATTGGCCAATTCCTACACATATTAGCTATTGGGAGCAGGCAGGTGTGGGACGACCCATGCAAAGGCCCTCAATAGGCCCTTGTCTGGCCCAGTTCGGGTCTGAGAGAATCATGCGGTCCCTCCTGCCACGTCTGCACAATCCGCTCACACCACCATTGCTACTACCTTCCTGAATCATGGGCAAGCCCTCAATCCTCACCACTTACACATCCCGTGCTCTTTCTTTTCCCCATACTATGGTTTGACATAGCCTGCCCTGTTCTCTTGTTCTCAGTCCCGCCCAGCACTGTTGGCATTACGCAGTTCTCTCATGACTTGCCAGCTTACTCTGCGGCCTCCATGCTGGCTCTGATTGTCTCTCAAACGATGCTACTTTTAAGTCTTATATGGACCCTAGCCTGAACTTTCACAAGAAAGCTTTCACTCCTCTACATATTGTTAATGGAATCTTTGCATCACGCTTTCCCTCTTTCTGTTTTACCATTGTATTCACATTGCATCTACATCTCCCCCTCTTGTCTCATATGCATCCTGTTGCCGCCCCATCGTACTGCCTAATCTGATGTCAGTAGGTCTTGACTGTTTGCATTGATTCTTGCTGCCTCCTTATTTCTGTTATTTTTGCAACCTGATGCTCTAAATAGTGTTCTAAACCTGCTCACTGATTTGATTTGCTGCATTTTAGTGCGTTACTAGAAATGTTAATCTAGCTGTGTCTTTAAACCTCCTCACTGATTTTATCTGCTGCATTTTTAGTGCTTTACTAGAAATTCAAATCTAGCTGTTTCTTTGAAACTGCTCACTGATTTGATTTGCTGCATTGTTAGTGCTTTACTAGAATTTTGAATCTAGCTGTGTCTTTAAACCTGCTCACTGATTTGATTTGATGCATTTTAGTGCTGTACTTCAAAGTACTCTTGGCTTTTTCTTAGGCTAAACAGATACTTACTTGAGCACATTTTCTGTACTAAATGTGTTGTGCTCTGAATGTCCTCATGTATGTCTGAACCTCAATTCTTGTACCTCTAACTCTGCTGCTACCACTGTGATCCTGCACCAGTGTTGGTTTTCCTGCTTTGTTTGGCTATTAGGCTGCCTGGTGAGTTCTATCGTGCACTGTACAGTTGTGTCCCTCTCCCTCCACTGCACACCCTGACAACCCCCCCTCCTTATGGTGCTCTCCATCTCTCCTGTCTATTCTGACTGCTTCTTCAACACCTATCCTCCCTTAGTCTTGAAGTCTGGAAGGAATACATTTAAGAAGGGTTTCCTGGTCGCCAATCAAGGGCTGCCGATAGCATGCACCTACATCAATGCTTCTACCAGGCAGACTATCACTGACATTCTCTTTGCTGTTCTTTCTCCTGACCTATGGACTCTCCATATGGTCTTTGTCCTCTCCCCTTTCTGTTCCTCACCCATTAATGTTGGTACTAGATAGGAAGTGCTCTTGGCTTACTTCTCATCATCCAGATGCATCATTGATATCTATCGTAATGGCACTACCATGGCCCAGGGCTCTCAGCCCAACCTCCTCCTTCTAGACAAGCATTTACCACCTCTTTTTTTTAAATTATTTTGTATTACATGTTACTAGTTTACATTTTAAACCTTTTTATGCATTAATTTTCTTAACAAAATAATTAATTCTTCAGGATACACTAAAAAAAAAAAACACGTAGCAGAAAAATAAATGTTCACTTTAAAATTTCTAATAAAAACCAAATAATGGGAATTTCATTCAGTCTAAGTTTTGCCTTTCTGTACTGTACTGTTTGTGAGAGTCTCTTCTTCCTCCATGTTTTTTCAGAAAATGTCCTTCACAAATGCCAGCAGTGCTAGTTTTTCAGTTGTTCTCCTCCCTTGATTAAGACAGTCCCAAAGTTCATTCGGTGTTAATTGTGTTCATTGTTGGAACAGTGATCCCAGATGTTTCGGCCTTAAGTCGTTCAGTGCCAGGCATTCGGTCATTTAATGGGCTAAGGTTTCAATTGATTCAGGGCAAAATCTGCATGTGTAATTACGGGTACTAGCTGGTTTACGTCTCTCCATTACCTCCCTTGTCGGGTACAGATTAAAGCGGAATTTCATGAATTCACATCTCAAGATTGACAAGGGAAATTTCTTCAAGTATCTAGGTATTTCTCCTTGCTTCCTACTGTCTTTACTTGTTTTTCCACCGCTTCTTATAGTGCCGATGCGTTCCTCTGTAGATATCCAATCGAGATCG
This sequence comes from Ambystoma mexicanum, assembly GCF_040938575.1. NCBI lineage: Eukaryota > Metazoa > Chordata > Amphibia > Caudata > Ambystomatidae > Ambystoma > Ambystoma mexicanum. The sequence goes on along the minus strand of NC_090927.1, from coordinate 437,551,899 downwards.
AATAATTTTTTCTTTACATGGTCGGGATTTACTAGTAGCATTTCTTCGCTTAATGCTAAGCTTTTTAGAATTTACACATTCATTAAGGGGGGGTTCGCTGTTTGTTTTCAGTGCCTTTTACAGTACCTCAAAACCACCTTCTCCAGGGGGATTCAGACATTTCCTCAAAAATGACAGTGACTTCCATACCATAGGAGCATAAAGCAATACTCTGCCTGTCTCTCTTCTTATCACATCTACCGGAAGAGAGTTAGGCAAGTTGAGGACACGCCACCAAAAAATACCTTCCGCCTGTTTCCATACTGATCCCGGAAGCTGTAGTTGAGTTTCGGCATCGTAGGTTTGTATGGGCATCACCTTGAGTTTGTAGAAATCGATGACCGGAATTCAGGAAAACTTCCCATATTTTCAACTGATTATTCGGGCTTCAGTTGCCAAATGTTTAGCTTTTGATTTCACACCCATCACTCCATTGGAGTCAGCCATACTGATGTTTAAAGTTGAACCTAGGTACAGCATTGATGTGACCTCAGGGATTTTCTCCTCTTGCATATACCAACTTCTCTTAGAGCGTCACAATCCCCTTGATTTTTGTGGATTTAGTGTTAGGGCGTTCGAGTCTATATATGCCGTCAGTACATTTAGCTGCCGCTGTAGCCATATCTCTGTTTGATCGAGTAGGAGGAGGTCATCTGCGTAGAGGAGTCTTCCCACTGTTATTTGTGCGATACTTTGTGGAAAGCATCATACTTCTTCAAAGGCCTCCTCAACATCAGAAATGGGTATAGATTGAATATGGCTGGATTAGATGTCCACAGTTTATTACCTCCATGTATCCCAGCTGACCCAGTAAGGTCTCTGTGGCAAAAGCATAATCAAGGATTTTGGTCTGCTTTCCTCTCTTCCAGGTGGGATTAGGTGGAGTGTCACCCTTCATGTGTCCATTCATTAGGTAGATGTTTCTTTTTTTTAGCTCTTCTCTCCAGCGAAGCCCTCTTAGTATTTTTGTTGCAGTATTTTTTGGTAGATCAGTTATTAGCTCCTGTCTGGAATTGAAGCATTCAATATCCTAATCCCCATACCCCAAGATGTATGTATGTATGTATGTATGTATGTATGTATGTATGTATGTATTTTATTTTTATATAGCGCCGGTAGCCCGAGGGCATCAGGGCGCTTAAACTTACACACAGCAGCTACATGACAGACATTAAATAATGAATAATGCGGCCTGAAAGAATGACCCTGAATACTGCTTTCCCCCGATTCATCATCTAAAAAGGTGTGTCTTCAACCGCTTCCTGAAAGCAAGGTGATTTACTTCTGACCTTAGAGTTTCAGGAACGCTGTTCCACAATTTAGGAGCCAACACCAGGAAGGATCTACCCAACCCGGACTTCAACTTGAACTTAGTTACAGTCAGTAGGCACTTACCCTCCGAGCGTAGATTTCTCCTGGGTGTGTAGAGCACTAACTCTTTTTCAAGTAGTCTGGCGCTGTGCCATAGAGGCACTTGTGTACCAAACAGAGAGCCTTGAACTTTATGCGTTCCTCTACTCTAAGCCAGTGCAGAGATAATCTATCTGCCGTAGCATGGTCTTTCTTCTTCAAATTCTTAACTAACCTGACCGCATTGTTCTGGATCACCTGACAGCTGGATAGGACCTTGGAAGAGGCCCCTAACAACAGAGCATTACCATAGTCAAGCCGTGATAGAATAATGGCTCTGGCTATCGTGGCCATATTGCCTTCATTAAGCGACGGCTTAATTGCTTTCATTAGCCTGAGATAATACGCTGTGTTTTTTTGAAGGTAGCTGGTCTGGGCATGAGAATCGACCGCAGAATTGATCATCATACCCAGGGGTTTCACTTTAGGGGCCACCAAAATAGTGGCATTCTTGATTCGGAAAGAATTGTACTCTACCCCCAGATTGGCCAACTGACGGCTGGAACCAAACAGCATCAGTTCTGTTTTTGAGTCATTCAGGCACATCCAGTTTGCCTGCATCCAGTCGTATATAGTCTTGTAAACCCTTGCAATCACTTCGCTATCCGTGGCGTGATGACTATCCCCCAATTCCAATATGAGTTGGGTGTCGTCCGCGTAATTTGTAAATGACACACCTGCTTCCACCAATAAGCTGCACAGGGTGCGCATGTATATATTAAACAGCATCGGAGACAAACTGGCCGCTTGGGGAACTCCAAATAGAATGTCACAGGGATCAGAGAAACTGTTACCCCAATGGACTCTGGCTTGGCGGTTGGATAGAAATGACAGAAGCTAATCAATAGCTCCTTCGGAACAGCCCACGTTCTCTCTAAGTGCCTTGATGAGAAGTAAATGGTCCACCAGCTCGAAAGTGGCACTTAGGTCTAGGAGCATCAGCATCCCTAACTTATTCTTGTCTAACAAACTCAGCATCTGATTCTGCAGGTCCAGCATGGCTGTCTCGGTACTATGGGATGCTCTAAAGCCTGATTGTTGCTCGTGCAAAATCTCCTGGTTCTCTACAAAGTGGTGAAGTTGCTGTGTTGCTACCTTGTCTAGAAGTTTAAGAACGAAATTCGAGTTAGTTATTGGGCGAAGGTTTGCTGGGTCCTTAGGATCCAAGCCAGCTTTTTTAACAAGTGGGGTGATGGTGTCTTTCTTCAGATCTCTGGGCACTGCGCCCTCTTGAAAAGATGCATTCACTATTCTCCGGAGGATAGGAGCGAAGATGATACTAGGTGGTAAAATATTTTCTACACAGGTGGTAGGTTTCATATCATTCAACACCTCTAGCAGCTCTGCCTCTGAAATGGGGTCAAATTTAAAGAGCTGTTCTCTGACAGTTGCCTCCACTTCAGTGGGGCGAGTGTCCTGTTTAAAGGAGGTTCTGGCCTTGATAATATTTTGTCGTGCTTTTTCCGTTTTGGTTTGGAAGGCATTTAAGACTGTGTTACAATCCTCCTCTGTGGGCATGAATGGAGGAGGGATGAGTGTTGCAGGTTTTTCAAAACTCTTCAGAATATCGAAGAGTTTGCTAGTCTTATTGTCTGCATGCTCAATTTCAGCATTGAAAAAATCAGCCTTAGCAGCCTTAATTTTGTCTCTATATTCCTTGTCCTTTCTTTTCCAATTATTTTTACTATCCACAGATTTATCTATGATCCATTTTCTCTCCAAGGTCCGTTTTTCCTTCTTCAGTAAATGGAGCTCTGAGGTGAACCATTTTTGGCTATTATTGTTTTTCCTAGCTAGCTTGGTTGTGAGTGGTGCCTCTGACTCCACTAACTCAAGGAGATGCTTGCTGTATTTATCTAGAAGATTAACACACAAGTCATGATCCTGAAAAGAACCCAGTATTTTATCAGTACATGACTTAAGCAGTAGCTTATTTAAATTTTAAAAATTTCTATTAGCTACTTTAATGTGGTTACTATACATGTCTACAATATATATGTCTATATAGTGTAGGTAACTCTTGTCTCGTCGATGTAATCCATGAGGTTTTCAGAAAAAATTTGCCACCAATGGGGACACTGGGTTCCAGTAAAGATTGCAAATTAATAGGTACCAATTGTGTTGTGGAGTATGATTGTTTTCTAGTACCACAAACTGAATTAGAGGTGAAGGATTCTTCAGAGTGTGCATTATCCATCTACTAGTTCTCTTAGTTGCCGTGATCAGTCCTGCCATCGGTCGGCCCAACTCCCCTTTCGTGGCTGGATTTAGGAAAATTTCGTAATCCTCCAGGATCTGTTCCTCACTTAACTAAGTCTCCTGGAGGCACATCACATCATATTTCTCAAATGCCAAATCCCCTTGTCCAAACAGGTGCACAAAACCCCTAATATTCCATGTGCCGATAACTAGTTGTTGAAAGAGGATGGCATCAGTGCACTGTGGTCTTTATGATTTAGCAGCTAGCGTACCTGCTAGCCAGCTCCAGTCTTCTTTGGCAATATCATGTCGAGCATTTCCTGTTTGTTTGTAGGAAATTTGTCTTACTTCCAAATCATCGTGCAAGCTCGTACTTAGGGGAGTGTTTCTCCATCCTCTTGTCTCCCTACCAGTTGTTTCCTCTTTGGAATAATCTTTGCCTCTTGTGTTTTTCGTCTTCACTACATCCTCTTTCCCCTGTTTTTTGAGCTGATGATTGTCCCCTTCTTTTACGTTTTTCATTATGGGGTCATTGGTCTCCAATTCTTTGAGCCAGAACCCCATAGTTAGAAGTCTGTGGCCTTCTTTATTTAAGATGTCTGTGGTTCTACGATCAGAGGAATGAATCATTACTCTATCCAGCCGATTTTCCTCTGGAAATTCTATTAGGTGTAGATCTCTTGATTGAATCTTCCTAAATTCTGCCAGAGTGTTGATAAGTCTCATCACATTGGCTCTATTTAGGATTAGATTGTCATTCCTTTTCAATACCCTCTCTAAGGAGAAGCTAAATGTATTCATAGTGTCTTTTATGTCAATCTTCCTTGTGATTTTAAGATTCATTATTCACCTTTGTTAATTGTCTCAGTCCGGGCTTTGGAACAGCTTCCTCCTTCCTAGATCCCCTTTTCTTTTTTGATCCCATGTTTTAGATTCATTGATTGCCATTTGTTCTGGGTCGTTTCTCTCCTTTCCCAGTACTGAGGATTCCCCTATCACTGTTGAGTGTACTCTCAATTTTCTTTGTTTTGTAGGATCTTCTGTTTCTACAATCCTCTCCTTATCTGTAAATCATACTGTCAGTGGATCATTTGTTTTAAGCTCTTGTTCATTAATTGTCTCAGGCACTTCTTCGGATTCAATAAACAAGCCACCATCGTTTTGCTGGTTTTCGTTCCAGTCTGCCTAGTGGTCTTCACCCCTGGCAAGTTGGGACTAACCACTTCTACTTCATCGGAGGTTGAGATATTTAACAAGGCCTTGTCAATATCGCTTTCTGGAACTTTCACTAGGTCTTCTACCTGAATTTGGGTACTGTGTCGATCTACTGCACTGTATTACTTGTCTATAGTTAACTTTGCAGTGCATTGTTTTGGAGATCTTTCAAAAACCACTGGTTCATCTGGCTGTTTTATATTTCTAATAATGGTGCCTGGTTTTATTTTTGTACACTTCTTATTAGGGGCAACATATACCCCTGTTTTGTTTGTCCGTGACTTTGCCAGTTTTTGCTTTTCCAAAGCATTTTTTGCTAATTGGAGTTTTTTCCTAAATGCTAGTCTTTTTGTCTGAGGAAAATCTGTATTTTTCATTAGTTCTTTATCCTCCTCTCCCAGTTTACTGAAGATGAGGGAACTGAATAACGACTGGTGATTGTGTTACCTTGTCCTCCAAGTGCAGTGTCTTATCCGATTCTGTGTGTTAGGTCTGGTCATTTCCTCCCTGTCAACTTCATTATATTTGCATGTAATTTCATCAGAGTTTGGTGTCTTTGGACCACTTATTTGTGCCTCTTGTGGTCAATTGGTTCCTTCAGTTTCCACCTCAACAGTCCCCAGCTCTTTGGAGCCGTCTTTACTCTTTTTTTTCCAGTGGTTGACAGTTTTTAAATTGTGTGTTAGGGAAAAATCTTTCTGATCTTCTTCTTCTCTCTTTGTCAAAAATTATGTGCTCCAATATGCTTTTAAAGATGTTAGTGGTTTGCTCTTTGTTTTTGTCCATGTTATTTTGAAGGGCGGTGATGTCCCTTGTCTCTCTAGTAGGACCACCTCTATCCTGTTCATTAGTGTATTGTATTGAATTTTCCCATGATCCCTCCCCTGCCCTATGGGCACTTTGAAACACAATTTCTTGCTGTATAAGCACCTTACAAATTAAATTCCTCCCTCCCTTCTCCCTTCTCCTTTTGCCTCTCCACTTGCACAGTAAGAATGTCACAAGGCCTAGTACAACTGCTACTATTGTTTTTTTCCCCTATGTCTCCTGATACACCTCCTCCCCTGTTTTGTCTTGTGGCACCTGGAAACATATAGGCGACATAAAAATGTCCAATAAATAAATACAAAATTAAAAATAAAGAAAATAATGAATACAACAGAGATATAGGGCCTCATTACGACCCTGGCGGAATGGGCATAACGGTGCCGGTAAAGGTGCCTGCGCCGCTAAACCCATTCCGCCCTATTATTAGGCTCCCTCAGGGACCCGCTCTGGATGTCTGATCACACCAGACATCCTTTGCGGGTCCCGTGAGGGAACCAGCATGCTAACAACTGGCCTGTCATTAACAGGCCTGTTGTTAGCATGCTCCCCATATTGATTTGTGCAGAATATGCAAGGGGTGACTTACATGACTTCTTACACACTGCAAACCAAAATAAAGAGGGAATAGCTATAAAAACACCAGGAGACTTCTGTTCCCTTGACCTTGTTTCAAAATACTTCCACCATCGCTTCATTGCGATACTGCACTTAATCTGCAATAAAGTTACCCCTCCATTCGGAGAAATAGAACACTTCTTTTGGAGAAAAGAATATCAATCCAGAGTGCACCACACATCCACAAGCTTTTGTGGATAAAAGACGTTCCCAAATTTGGTCATGACAGTGATGCACTGTTTTAGAATTCATTACCTGTGACATCCCTTCAGAAACCACACATAGTAACCTACGTACACAAATCTTACGCTTCCAAACACATATGTGTGGCAAATACTGTCAACATCAATATAAAAACAAAGGTAACAACTATACCAAATGTCTCTGTCTTCCCTAGACCAGTTTCCACAAAACAGCAAGTAAATAGCTTGATCTCTTCTGTTCAACACAGAATGAAAAGGAAATCCCCTAAAAACCTATAAACATTAAAAGGGACGAGGCATCCAAGTTTATCAATAATTACAATGCAATCATTGCTCTCTTGTGGAATGCAAATATAGACATGCAATACATTGCAGTCAATTCCACTGCAGTTGGAAGATATGTCACTGCCTATCTCAACAAAGCTGAGAAAACAGAGCTAAAAGACCTTTTGGGTGACATATCATCTGACAAAACCCATCAGAAAGTTTTTACAACTTTGGTATATTTGTCACATAGGCAATGCAAGTGCTACAAAGCTGCAGACCGTTTAACAGGTACACCCTCATATGGGATATCTGAAAACAAGGTCTGGCTAAACCGTGGTCAGCTTCATCATGAATGAGCGATCTACAATCCAACGAAGACATAGACACAATAGCCACAAATGATCCCAACAGCCAGGACATTTTAGAAACAATTTAGTTGACACATATTACCCAAACAGAAGTACTGCTTTGATAAATATGTGCTTGTATGACATAGCCCAAAACTACTCCTAAAAAAACAATGTGACACCAGATGAGACAACTGGCAAATATTCAGTCTCAACTTGTGAAGGAAGCCTAGTAAAACTTATGAAACCTAACCTAATTAATCATATAAAGTTATCATTTAAATCTCCACAACATAGAGAGGATTTTTATTATATAGCCCTACTGCAACTTTTCAAACCATGGAGAAAAGAATAAGAATTATTAAGTGACCATGACTCATTTGAAGCTGCATTCAATGCACATGAAAGCAGCATAACAAATGTCAATGTTATACAATACAAGCAAATGTTGGAGAATGAACACCAACAAGAGGAATACATTGAACTTCTACTAGATAAAGACCCTCCTGAATGCAGTCAACATTCTCCTACAGGAAGCCAAGAACCACTTGGAAAACGACTCATTCTAAATGAAGCAGAAATAGCCACGACTGAAAAAAAACAGGTATCAATCTAAACAATCTGAAGAAGACTTGTCAGTGCTCAAATCACAGCTAAATAATGAACAGCTCACCATTTTTCGAGAATCCACTGAAGAAATTGAACACGGTCTTAAACATCAAATTAAAACGTGTATCTGTAAAAATGATAAACCTTTGCTCGTATGTAAGTGTTAAAGCTGGTTCTGGCAAAACGTTATGAGCAAATTTCTACAAAACCTAACACACAGAAACCTTTTTAGCTGTTGTAACAGCCCCCACAGGTCTAGATATGTACAACATAGAAGGTGTAACTTTACACTGACTACTTCTCCTCCCAGTAGAACACCAAAATGAATTAGAATACTACAAACTATCCGCAGAAGCTGCTACTGAAGGACATAGACTTCTGAAACAAATGAAAGTCCTACTGACTGATGAAGTAAGCCTGCTGGCTTTAATTCATCTCAGAATACAAGAAGTCCGAAACACAGACTATGAAGAACTGGTGGAGGGAAACACGTTATTGTTTTTTTAGACCTCCTATAGTTAACACCAGTAAAAGGTCAACCTATTTTCAAAACATTTGGTCACAAACAATGCCTCATTACACTCGGCAACTTTGGAAATGTACCTTTCTAGCAATATTTTCACTACAGAGAACTAACTCAAAAAATGTGTCAGCCTGCAGATCCATCCTTTGCTAACATTTTAAAGCTTTAGAAGTGATCTGCTTACTAAAGATGCAAAATGCATCTTAAAAACTAGAATAACCCATGAGCTATATGGTGAAATGACATCTGTGCCTGATGTCATGAAACAATAAACTCAACAAAATATAAAATGCATGTGCTTAATGCCAACCCTAAGTTGTAGCCAATTCAACGACATATTGGTAAAAAAGAAATGCAGCCCATAGTGAATATCAGCTCCACAGACATATTAGAAGTGCATGTAATGACACTCGCTATGTGTCAACAAGCAACAGCACAACTAAATTGCTTAGAAAAATGTATCTCCAATACAGCTGGATTAGAAACATTATTAACTATGTGTCTAAACTGCAGAGTCATTATAAAATGTAACCTTCATGTAGAATAAGATTTAGTCAGTGGAACAATTGGTACAGTTGTTGGATTCCAAACATATCCACATGACAACAACATTCAGTTTATCAACATCCAAGGTCTTACTCTAGATCATGCACTGGTTGATATTGGCATCACAGTCTGCAAAGAAGGTGTGAGTTACATAGCACTTTCACGTCTCCATACACTCAATAGTCTATTCCTAGTTAACTTTGATGCACACAAACCCAATGCTGACAATCCTTGCATCCTAGAATACAACAGGCTACGTGAACTGTAGACCCCCATTTAGACATATACCCTGTACCTCAAAAAACAAAACATTTAAAAAGAAAACTAATAAAAAACAGAAACTTTAGCAGATCTCCCTGCAATTCCACTAAACAAAATAAAGAACAACTGCTTTTCCATCAAATAATACAAGCAAACAACTCTATAGTCCATAAACAACTGCACATCCAACAAAAAGACAAAGAAACACATGTCTCTAACTGCAGGCCCATCAAAGGATACAGAGGCACAACTTCCGGTCCATTTAAATTCAGCAAGACAGCTGGAGTAAAATGCAATGCAAATGTAGGAATCAATCCTCTCTTCCAATTGTCACCAACTATTCACAACATTTACTTTAACAGCTTGGATCAGTTGTGTTTGCAAATGCTTGTGCTTCGAAACAATGCCACAAACAATCCTGACAGCACCTACAGTGTCTCAGGTATAAGGCAAGCATTGGACTACTGGTCAGGAATGGTAAAATTCACCATAAACACACAGGAAGATGTACAAGAATTCCTAATATACTAATTACAACCACAGGAAAACAAAAACATCCCTATAAATGAAATCTTCCAGATGGCATATATGTGGAAACATACAAGCACTGTCTGCAACCATGTTTTACAAGAACACATCCCTAAAAAATGATTTTTGTATGTATTCATACCGAATTGTGAATCCATTCCATTTCACCAGCTTCTGCAGAATGAGGCATATTATGCTTTTTTTTTGCAATTCAGACAATCGCTCCAGCATTTGCCTAGCAATTTACTCCAATTGTGTTGCTGAAATTAAATGGACCAGAGAATTTTGCCTCTGCATCCTTCGATGGGCCTGCAGTTCTTTTTGATAAGAGATATATTTGTCTCTTTGTGTTCTGATGCACATTCAGTTCAGTTTGTATTACACAGTTTTGTGATTGTATTATTTTTATGGAGAAGCAGTTGGTCATTGTTTCTTTAGCGGTATTGTTGGGAGATCATATCTAGCGGTATTGTTGGGAGAACATATCTCGGTTCTGTTTGTATTCATTTTCTTTTAATGGTTTTCTTTTTTGAGGTACAGGGTACATATCTAGATGGGGGTTGTACAGTGCACCTAGCGTGATGTATTCTAGGATGCAAGGCATGTCAGTGCTGACTTTGTATCAAAGTTAACTAGGAATAGACCATTGAGTGTGTGCAGATGTGAAAGGGCTCTGTAACGCATACTTTCTTTAAAGACTGTGCTGCCAATGTCAATCAATGCGTGTTCTAGGGTCAGAGCTTGTGTTTTGTGAAGTGACAGCATATGCAAGAGATAGAGAGAATTTTTCTCTGCATATGTAAATGTCTTTGAAAAGAAGGAAACATGCTATTGTGCACCCAATTTCTTAACTTCTCCAAGTTTGTCAAAGTGGATGTTGACAAACTGAATGTTGTTTTCATGTGGATATATTTTCAAACCAAGAACTGTACCAATTGCTAAATTGACTAAACCTTGCTCTACGTCAAGCTTACATTTTAGAATTACTCTGAAGTTTGGACACAGAGTTAATAGTTTTTCTAATGCAGCTGTGTCGGAGTTGTTACATTTTCCTAAGCTATTTGGTCATGCAGTTTCTTATTGACACATTGGGTTTGTCATGCCGTGCACTTCTATTTTGTCTGTGGAGCTGATATGCAGTATGGGTTGCATTTCTTTTTTTAACATTGTTTTGTTGAATTGACTACAGCTTGCAAGGGTTGGAATTAAGGACATGCATTTTATATTTTGTTGAATTAATTGTTTCATCACATCAGAAGCAGAAGTGTTTTGCCCATATAGCTCATGGATCAGTCTACTATTTAAGATGCATTTTGATTTTGCATCTTTAGTAAGCAGACCAGTTCTATTGCTGTTTAAAATATTATCATAGGTGAGGTCTGTAGACTGACACATGTTTTCAGCTAGTTCTCTGTATTGAAAATGTTCTCAGAGATTTACATTTCCAATGCTGCTGAGTGTGATACAGCATTGTTTGCGTCCTAATGTTTTGAAAATAGGTTGACCTTTTACTGGTATTAACTTTGGAAGGACCCTGAAAAAAATAACTTGGTTTCCTCCAACCAGTTCTTTGTAGTTGGTTTTTAGGACTTCATGCATTCTGAGGTGAATTAAAGCCAACATGAGGTTGGAAACCATGCTTACTTCACCTATCAGGAACACTTTCAATAGTTTCAGAATTCTGTGTAATTCAGTAGCAGTGTCTACTGATAATTTGTAGTGTTGTAATTTGTTTTGGTGTTCTACTGGGAAGAGCAGCAGTCAGCGTAAAGTTACACCTCCTATGTTGTAGTCAGCTAAAACTGTGTGGCTGTTCAACAGACTAAACATTGTTGTTTGTTAAGTTAAATGTACTGATTATTTTAATTGAGAACGTTTTACCAAAACCAGCTTTACCACTTACATTCATGATCAGCGGTTTATAATTTTTACAGATATAAGTTTTTGTTCCGTGTTTAAAACCATGTTCAATGTCTTTAGGGATTTCCAGATACATGATGAGTAGTTCATCATTTAGCTGTGATTTTTAGCACTGACAAGTCTTCTTAAGATTGTTTACATTGATACATGTTATTTTCTACCTCAGTCATGGCTATTTCTGCTTTATTTCAATGAGTGGTTCTCCAACTGTTCTTGGCTTCCTGCAATGGAAGGCTGACTGCCTTTAGTTAGGAATATCTTTATATAGATGAGCTTCAGTTTCTTGCTTTTGTTGGCATTCATTGTCCAACATTTCTTCATATTGTTTAACATGGACATTTGTTATACTGCTTCATTTGCTTTGACTGCAGCTTCAAATCAGGTTTAAAAAGTTGGTGTAGGGCCATGTAATAAAGTTCTCTATGTTGCAGAGATTTGAATGATAACTTTAAATGATTAATTAGGCTCGGTTTGGTAAGTTGAGACTGAATATTTGCCAGTTGTCTCATCCGGTGTGACATTGCTTTGGGCTACGTCGTACAGGCACATGTTTTCCAAAGAGAGCAGTACTTCTGTTTGGGTAGTATATGTCAATTAAATCGTTTTTTTTTAAAAATGTCCTGGCTGTTGGGATCTATTGTGGCTATTGTTTCTATCTCTTGGTAGGATTTTAGTACTCTTTTTTTTCGAGATGAAGCTGTGAAGCAGTGGCACTGTTAATAATGGTTCTGGTGCTTCCCGGAAAGTCTGCGAGCGGGTGCCGTTCCGCCCACCAGGTCTGATCTGGCGGGAGGGATGGCGACTGCCCACAGTCTCATAGTGTGCCGGTCCGGTAACAATGGTGCTGGTAGGCTTACCGGCACCGTTGTTACTGGAACGGCACACTTGTAATGAGGCCCAATATGTTCAGGTTTGCCATATATGGCTGTACCTGTTTAACAGTCTACAGCTTCGAAGCACCCACATTCTCTATGGCAGAGCATTTTTGTACGGAAGCTGTACAATTTTTGAGACAGTGTTTTGACAGATGATATGTCATCCCAGAGGTCTTTTAGCTCTGTTTTCTCAGCTTTGGTGAGATAGGCTGTGACATATCTTGCAACTGCAGTCAGATTGTCTGTAATATATTGTATGCCTATATTTGCATTCCAAAATGATTGCATTGTAATAATTGATGTACTTGAATGTTTCATCCCTTTAAATGTTGTATGAGTTTTTAGGGGATTTGTCTATTACACTGTGTCTAACGGAAGACATTAAGATATTTACTTGTCCTCTTTTAGAAGTGGTCTAGGGAATCCAAAGCGACAATTGGCATATTATTTACCTTTGCTTGTATATCTACGTCGGCAATATTTGCCACATTCATGTTTTTGAAAGCATAAGATTTGTGTATGTAGTTCACTACGTGTGGCTTCTGAAGGGATGTCATAGGTAATTTATTCTTCAATAAACTGTAAAACAGTGGCACCACTCTCATGGCCAACTTTGGGTGCATCTTTTATCCGCAAAAGCATGTGGATGTGTAGGGCACCGCTGGATTGATATTCTTTTCTCCAAAAGAAGTGTTGTACTTCTCTGAGCAGAGGGGTAGTTTTATTGCAGATGATGTTCACCATGGCAATGATGCGATGGTGAAATTACCTTGATACATTGACAGGTTCAAGAGAACAGAGACCTCCTGATGTTTTTATTTCTATTCTATCTTTAGTTTGGTTTGCAGTGTGTAAGAAGTCATACAAGTCATCCCATGTGTACTCTGCACAACTTAAAGTAACAAACCATGTGGGTGCGCCTAAGTTCCTTGGCATACAACGTACATCAGCAGGACTTCCAAACCAGTATTCTTTTGTACCATGCATGTTTGCCAAGAGATGTGTGATACTTGACTGCAAAACTTCATCTTTGTCTTTTATCTTTTGAAGCATTTGAGTAGCGGACATGTTTTAAAAATTGGAGCCAGTTTTTAATATGTGTGCAAATCCATAATATAGAGTTGCTAGTTCTCTTTCGAACAGGAGGTCGAAAATGTGTTCGATATTTTGTCTGAATCTGTGGTCTTCAGAATACTTTCGTAAAGCGTGATATTCTGATGCAGTCATTTGTGTGGACCTTTAATCATATCTTCCTCCATTTCCTGTAGGAAAGAGTAGAGGAAAATAACATGCTTTTACACTTTTCTCCCATATGTTCATTAGGGATCCTTTGGCTTTACACATTTGATATGTTTCTAATGCATCTTCAATAGAGTTTTTGGAGTCTAGTGGGTGAATTGTGTACTGGTCTAAAATGTTGGCTTCTGTAACATGATCTACATGTTTAAATTGGCTAGTTGCTGGTGAATCTTGAAATATTTGGGTGGTTTCTTTTAAGTTTTCCTCAATGTTTATATCTCTGTAGAATTCAATGTTTTCTTTCAGATATTGTAGGGCCTGTCTAACTTTGTTTTAGTTGTTTAGTTGTTGCCAACATTTTTTGTCTTTTGTTGGTACAGCAATAACTAGTACAATCAAAGATTCATCTACTGGCCATTGTACTCGTAGAGTTTTTACATTTTCTTTAAGATCTAATGGAACATATACTACTTCACGAATGTCCTTTAGTAACTCAGATGGAGGCAATGTGGCTGTTTTCAGTTGAAGGTGTATTATAGCTTGAAGTGGGTGTATTCTTTAGATTATAATGCTCTCATGCAAGTTAAGTTGTTGGAGAGCCGTTGGAAGTGGGAATATTAGTTATTAGCAATAGCACGTGATGGCATTTGGTTATTTTCAAGCTTTGTATAGCAGTACGTGCAAACTATTGGGGGGTCAGTGATTTTGTATTTATTTTCTGCTGTTAGATATAAAGCTAATTGGAACCATTGGGATTCCTCATTGTCCTCTATTTTGTAGGCCGTATCTATTATTTGTGTGCTCTTTTTATAAAAAGGTCTGTGACAACAGATGCATACTTGGTCTGATATTTCAGCAGAAGTGTTTTGAATCTTAGTTTTTTGTATTTTTTGTATGCATTTGCTAGGAGGTTGGTGTTTGTGAGATTTTCGCTAATGTTTTCTGAAGTTACTGAATTTTCCAAGTCAACTTCAGTTCCGAAATATTTAATTTGGATGTGCTCTACTTCTCGAAGGAGTTCGTTGGCTGTTCCATGTAGGAGAATGTTATTGAAATGTTGTAGTTCTACACCAGGATTTTTTGCTTAGTATGGTCTATGCACAAGATTCCATATAGCGGAATGGTGTGTTGCTAACATTTTGATGTTGTGAAGGTGCTTTTGCAAGCAGTTCCTGAAATGCAGGCTAATGGATGTCCTTGAAGTTCAGTGTGGCTGCTCACTGGACCAGAGTCCATGCTTTGTAAAGTTTTCAGTTTAGTTTTGTCTTTTAGTTTCACATAGCGATTGATGAATTTTCATAAAGATTTAAAGGATTATTGGTGTACATTACACATTGCGCTGCATGTCCATTTCTACACTGGAGAGTTTGTCTGGGTGAAAGAAATATATGGTTGAAAGTTTGTTGGGGACTATTTCATATCCCGACCATTGCTGTCTATGGCAATAGTTTTTTTTTGTTCTTGTTTATAAGCCTCTTCATTGAAATATGGTTCTGTGCTGCTTGTGTCTATCCATTCACCTTCACAAAAGTTTGAAAAGGTAAGTAGTTTCTGTAATTTATTGCTTCATTTAGTTAGTGGTTTCATTCTGTTTAAAATGAATAGAAACAACTTTCTCTTTAGTTGAAATGCATGGTCAATTAGAGCTTTGAGGATTATTGTTCTGCAGTGGTTTGTAAGGATAGATTGTGACTTTGCAGCTGTCTTTATTAGATTGTGAAGAACTGTACGGTGGAATATTTTTTGTAAAATTAATTTATTGGAATGCTTTACTTTGGCTTTGTTAACATTGGTAGATAGGATGTTAAGTTCTTTAGAAGGTTTCCTTTACTGTTTACATTTTCTTTACTTTTAGTTTTTGCAAAAGTGACCATATTTATTTTTGGTAGTCGCTGGTTTATTTATGTTGAGTGAGGTTACTAGCTGTTTTGCTTTAATGTTTTAGAGGTGGATGACTATATGGCTTGCTTTTATTCTTATCTGCTCTATTTTTTCTTTATTTTCTCCAGAGTTGATTTTTAGTAGCCATTCTGTTCTGTCTGTTGGGTAAAAATAAAGTTTGGGTTTGAAAGTTGTGGAATGTATAGGCAAGTATTGTGGATGGGTGTGTGGGTGTGATTGAAGAGATGCAAAGAGTTCTGTGTGATTGTGGAGTGGGGTGATATGTGTAGTTGGGAAGCATCTAAGAGTAACAGTTTGTACAGGTGTGATGGGCTTGGGTTAGTGACTAATGGAGTGGTGGTGTGATTGAATAAGTACGAACATTATGATGTTTTGACGAAAACAGTGGTTGTTATAATGGTGGTGTTTGGATGGGAATAGAAAGAGTGTGGATGTTGCAATATAATGAGTAAGAGTGAAATAAATGTTGATTCGAAAGTAGTACTCTAGGCTAATATATAGTGAAAGTACATTGTTACAATTAGAAAAATATACATGATATGTTGGTGTACTTATTTTGTTTGATGTGAAGAGTGTTCCTTTTTCAGTAGCTGTCTTTGGCAATCTTCTTCTTTCCTGTAATTGTTAAAAAGAAGTTATTGGGTATATGTGCTAATGGTGAAGTACTTTTAGTAAGCAAGGTAGTTATTTATGAAGGTAGGAGGAGTTGTTGGGAAAAAGTTAATAAAGTTGTGTTATGGGTGGTGCACGAAAGTATGTTAACTATGTTGTTAAAACAATTGGAGTATGAGTAGTGCTGTTTGGCAGATTCGAAGGAGCAGGGCAAAAAAGGGTGTGAGAAAAAGGTGCATATCTAGGTTATTTTTGTGCTGCTGATTTATTTAAATAGAAGAAGTGCTGTGTTTGTGTTGTAATGTATTTGTAATATGTTGCAGTGATTTTAAATGATTTTAAACTGTGGCCTAGTGGTAATGCAATGGCAAATTGTTGTTGCAGCAGTGTTTGGTGCCTTATATTTGAGGTTGGGAAAGAAGACTACTTCATATGTAAGGTCAAGTGTTGTATATAGATACTTTGGTTTTATACACATATTTGTCAGCAGGTGGAGAATGTTGGCAGTGTAAGGGATGTAATGAGCACTAAGTGTAACATTTTTGAAAAAATGTAAGCAGATGAAAATGATTTGTAGCACATTTTTAAGTACATGCATACTTGCCAACATGATCCATTGCAATATGTAGGTGCTTATGATGTCTTGGTGTATTTTTTTGCATTCTGGGAGTTGTAGTTTCACTTTTTCAATTAGAAAACCTGGACTACATGTCCCAGAATGCATAGAAGAAACTAGGACTGGATACGCACCCGCAGATTGGAATGGGCCATGTTAGCAAGTATGCACGTACTGTCAAATATTACACTTCCCCCCTAAGTGGCACTTTAAAATGTTTTACACATGTTTTGCATCTGATTTTTCTTCATTTTACAAAGATGTTACACTACTGTAAATGTGTATATGCATTTCTTAACTTTAGTGAAAATGGTCCTAAAAAAATATATTTTTAAACGTGCAGCATTTTCCAATTTTCAATTTATATCAGTGTGATACTTTTGATTCTTTTAGTGCACTCCTGTTTCATTTGTTTTGCATTCTGGGACTTGTAGCCCGAGTTGTGTAATGGGAGATGTGGTATTACAAGTCACAGAATGCAAAGAAACAAACCAAGACTTGATAAGTAGCTATAGATTGGAATGGGTCATGTTGGCAAGTATGCATGTACTGCCAACATATTAAACTTCCACACATCAAGTGCCACTTACAAATGGTGAACACATCTTTTCCATCTGTTTTTCCTTTCTTTTGAAAAAAAAAGTTACATACAGTGCTGCTATAAATGCACATATGCATTTTTTAAATTTCACAACAATTCAGCTAAAAACACACATTAACACACAACATTGTAGGTAACTGCCACGTGATGTGAGCATGTGCTGAATGCTGCAATAAAAGGCATTTGCTAGAGTGGTTTAAAAAGAGAATGTGCTTATTGAGAAGCTTATTACAGGGTAAGTGGCAGGGACCATGTATACCTAGATTTGTAAAAGAGTTGAAAATAATACTTACACAAATATAATAATATCTGTGCTATGTCTTGTTAGATGCAGATGTTGTTGAATCTGCAAATAGACATCTTTAAGAGTTTTACAGTAGTTTCTGATGCAGGTGGCTGTAACAGGAGACATGTACCCTGAGAGTTCAAGAGTACATCTGAAATGTTGAACTGTGAATACAGGGTTACATGTAAAGGTTTGGATGTGATTGGTGGGTGGATATGTGACTTTCTGAAAAAATCCAATGAGGAAGTGTTAGAAACATGAACATAGAAAGTGAAAAAGGGCTGCCCTGCGCTACTTTCTCTGCGGTCACAATGATAGTCTGCGGACACTGCACATGCCATCCAGGTCTTTCAAGGATGCCGTGCATGTAAATAGGAGTGCAGAGACCACAGACAGTCGTGGATGTCTGTGGACAACATGGATCACCCAATCAGGTTTCCTGGGTGTGGTGTGCAGGAAGATAGGGTAGGAGCAATTTTGTTTGGTGAGTGCACTGAAGATAGCTATGGCTATGTGTTTGATGAAGCAGAGTGTAGGGATTCTGGGAGATTCTAGGAGACTCTAGGGTTCATTGGCTGAACTTTTCGTGAAAATTAGAAACAATAATTAAGTTCTGTAGAATATTTGTTATTTTAGTACATAAAACCAAATAATCAACAACAAAAAAAGTGAAAAAGAGAAAAAAAGGTTCTTTTAAGAGCCACCATTTTTCCACGAAACACAATTAAAATAATGTTCATTCCCCCACCCCATGCCTGGAATTTTCCAGGTGTCCATAGACTACTGGGCTGCCCACAGACTATGTAGGCTGCAAAGGGGCCTGTGATTTCTTTTCAGTTCTATTTTTTAACTGTGAAAGGTGGCCTCTAAAGGAACCCTTTTTTGTGTTTTGTGATTTTGGATTTTGTTGGGCTTTGTTGAGGAAAGGGAGCAGATAGTGGGAAGAAGCACTAACCACAGAGACAAAGGGGTAGGTGGACACAGGAAGATGTTGAGTGGGCCTTAAATTTAAGGTAGGTGGCTGTTTTTCTCATGCCCCTTGACCGCAGCCTCAAAAGTACTTTGAAATTGCTCCTGATGGCAGATCGGTGCTTTGCAGTACACACATAGTACTGTGAACCTCAAAAGGGAAGGGTCAGCATTCTGAATGGCCTGTGAGGCTGCCGCTGCAATCCTCTGCCCCATAGGAGTATTTTGTGTGATGGCAGGAGCAATCGAGGAAGCTGGGGTAGAGGCCATCAACCTACTTCTCCCTGAGAAAAGAACAGCCATGCTCAGAACACCTGACCTGTTGGATTTGGTGTGGTGGCACTGGGAGGTGGTCCCGTAGGAGTACAGTCCATGTTTTCCATGACTGAGTACGATCCCACACTTGGCTGTCCGAGCCTTTGGTACACCCACAACAGTGGTAAAAAACCAGCACACCCAGGACTCACTTTGGGTGCTGGAGGTAGACACTTGATCTACCTCATCTTCATCTTCCTCTTCATTTTCTTCTGCATCCTCACACCTGTTCCTCTTTTCAGGCCCTTCAGATAGTGATAGTGGTGGTGGTAAGAAGGGCTGGGGAGGGTGAATGGCCATAACAGATGCCATTGGAGCAGATTGCATGTTTTGCAAAGCAGGTGCTCTGAGGTGCTCTCTCCTGGATTGACAGACTGAGAATGACTGAAAGTAATGGGTGGGTCCCTTCAGTGGAACTGTCCGTGGACTGTGTGGCTTTCTGGGACAACCGACTCGAAAACAGGTCTTGGAAACTTGTAAAAGGTTGTCAGATCAACTAAGATTGAGTCCAGAACCTCTGGAAGGGTACACTTTCAACCTGAAACTCTTAAGATTGGCCAAAAATTCACATTCACCATTTGCGGGCAGCCTGTCACACTGCACAGGTCCAGTCACATGATGCTGTGTAGGGACGACCGCAGCACTGACATGTGGGAGTCACAGGGTGCATGCACCTGGATGTCCGCAAATGAGTGCACTGTCCGTGGAATAATTTAAAGTGGGTCATGCGAGAACAGACATGGCGTGCTCCCTGCGGACACACTATTTGTGATGTCATCTTTGATGTCCTGGGTGTTAGTCTTAGCTGTTTGGTTGCTTAGTTTACCATAACTGACAAATTTCTGGGGGGTTTCAGTTTTCCTTGTAGCCATAATGTCCCTTTAACATAGTTTTTTCACTGAATTCCATGGGTTTTTATTAGTGCAAATTACCCATGACATCCCTTTAAAATAGTTTTTTCATGGAATATATTTATATATATTCAGTAAAAAAAACTTTGTTAAAGGGACGTTATGGTTAAGTTGTGCTACTAAAAACCTATGACATTCAGTATGGTTCAAAGTAAAACCGAAAAACCCCCGAAATTCGCTAATTATGGTAAGCTAAGGAACCATAACTCGTGCCACCACCGTGCATTGCTAAGACTAACACCCTACAAAAATACAAATGGTTTGTTCTGGGGGGGTGATGTTCACGTTTTTTAACTACAAACATGACCATCACGACCCCAAGAGCAAAGAAAGCAGCAGGCGGCAGCGCCATACTGAGCAGATGGCCACTTCAGTTTGCAGAGTGCTTGTGCTGGAGGCAGGTTGTTCGACGCAATGGAGATGGAATTCCTAATTGCGGGACAGTCCCGTGAAATCTGGGACACTTGGCCACCCTAATTTCTCCTCTTTGAGAAACATACAAAATGTGGCAACAGGGCGCGTCCATCTTGTACTATTGTTAACCATTGCTGCATCGGCCTACGGTAAACTGGCCTGACGTCACTAAATCATGTGCCCCGCCCCTAACCCTCACATAACCAACCCTAGTGATAATGAACACCTTTCTCTGTAAAGATCCTCTTCAGCGTAGCCAAATGTGCCCATAATCACCTACATGACGTGGCGCAGAACCCAAAAATTCCACACACATCGACTAACAACATACCACGGCACAATTCAAATTATTAAACCGGTCTTTAAAAGAAAAGAATAACAGTATACTTTTATTTCCCAATGAACTCTCCGAGAACATCCGACTGTTCCCATATTCAATCAAATTGCACATTTTTTTCTTCGCTTGTGATCGAAAATGTTAATTGTGAGGCACACATTCTTCTTTTTTCATACACAAAGTGTTTGTTTTCGATAAAGGAACCGCTTGGGTCCCACAGCGAATTCCAGGGCATCTGCATCAACTTGCACCTACACCACCATAAAAGATGTTATGTTACTCCTAATCGCTAGGGCAACGTACGGACAAATGGGCCCTGGGCGATCGTCCCACAAAACAGTGACGGTGATCCAGCCGTTGATGACAACGTGCACCTGTCTATTGAAAAATCCATCAGTTGGCATCTGGAATCGATGGCAATCGCAGTAAGGCAGCATGTAGCTATTTGGAAAACATAAAAGAAAATATTTATCAATACATTACCTTAATTACAATATATTACAATATATGTATACTTTTCTTAATTCGGCATAGAGTTCAAACTAACGATTAGCACACACATCAAACACACATCAAACAATCTCAAAAAAGACAAAAAGAACCTAGAAACTGATACACAATTCCATATGGTCATACATGACATTTTAAAGAAATATTAGCGTTGAACCTGGGTGAATATAGTTATAGTCGACATAGACCTACATTTTGCACTCCCCATAACCACATAAAAAAGACAACCACACAGAAAAATAGTACTTGAATTACATTGCCAAAATAAATCTTCAGATAATAATAGGTTAAAGCTCGTTCCGGTATACAGTCATCAAAAACAAACGTTCATAATATTCACCGTCTCCATTCTCTTCCCGTAATTCAGTCCGAAATGCTCAATCCGCTCGCATCAAAGAATGTTCATGAACTGAATTTACATGTTCCGTACACACTTTTGGAATGCATAACCTTATCAAATGTTCATTATTACAAAACAAACCTCCTCTCACTCACTCTTTACGGAAAAATCCCTTTCTCTCAAGGTCAAAAAACAATTGACCCTTCTACTTTCAGTCCCATGGGTGGGCTGCCTTAGCTCGCAACCAAAAAAACAAAGCTAGTGACCATCACTCAGAATCTAAATACATTCTCACTTTGCAACAACACGGTTCAACACACCCATGAGAACTCGTATTGTCATACAAGTGCACATCCGCTGTTTCCATCAAACACTGCAGGTGGCTGCCTCAGATGCCAAACTCTAGGGGGCGCCAATATGATTCCAATATTATTTTAAATACATTGTAACACAGACACATTACTCCTTTGCCGGTACTTCACGCACAATATATTGAGGAATACCTCCAAATAGGGTGGCCAACTTTGTCACATCCCTTTGCGGGACAAAAGATGTTGATGACGTCACAGCGTCATTCACCTGGTACAATCAATGCATTGCACCCGAAGCTACTGACATGTCTGCCCTGCAAGCCTGTCACATCAGTAGCTGCGGTTGCAATGCAATGCAATAGGACTCTTATAAGTGAATAAAACAAACAAACAAACAAACAAACAAACTCTTATTTACAGATTAGCTGCCACTTGCCAGCCACTGTTATTCCCATTTGCGGGAAATGTATATATATGACACCCTCCCCGCTCGGCCCCAACCCCCAGCATGACTAATTGTGACTCCTGACTTACTCTGTTAGATCACAAATTGTGCTCGAACTAAGCAAGTCGTGACAACCCGTGTCCCGCAGAGCCACCCGGCAAACTGCGGGACACAGGTGCCAATTGCGGGACAATCCTGCAAATTACGGGACAGTTGCCCACCCTACCTCCAAATATACCGTATGACTTTCGTGACAAAAAAACACCAGAGTTTTGCTTCTTGCTGCCACATCCCCAACCCTCACCTCCCCAGACAGTATTTGATAACTTGCAATTTTGTGTTTTTTATATTTTTTGCAGCGATGTCCGCGGACACCAAAACACAGATCAAAGATAGCGGGCGCATCGAAACAATCTGACGCACACACGCTCTCCACCATCCAAGGAGCGAACGCATCACATGTCCACGGACATGATGCACTCAATTACCTAATCAGTGTCCTGCCCGCGGAGCGAACAGGGAAGTGTGTCCGCCGAGCAGACATAGATATCACTAATTTTTTTAGACTTAATTTTTGATCGTTTTAAAAATAAACTACTGGACGGATTTTCACCAAATTTAAAAAAGCACGCTTTCGGGACCAAACCGCTGCTCCTGCCGCAAATTTGGTGAAAATTCATCCAGCGGTTTCCTCTGTAGCCGTGCGCAAAATTTTTCCCCATTCAGTCTATGGGAAAAAAAGTAAGTTTTGGGACCCCCTATAACTTTGCCCCCCCTGGACCAAACCTCACCAAACTTTGTGAAAAAATTCAGAGTGTGCCATATACTATAAAGCTTGGTGAGGATTCGTCCAGGGGAGCGAAGTTATGAGCCGCCCAGAAAGTGCTCTTCCTATGGAAACAGCAACTTAACCATAACTACACGGCCACGGTAATATATATATATATATATATATATATATTCAGTGAAAAAACTTTGTTAAAGGGACGTTATGGTTAAGTGATGTTATCAATGACATTTGTGATGTCATCATTGATGTCATGGGTGTTAGTCTTAGCAGTGCACAGTGGTGGCTTGAGTTATGGTTGCTTAGCTTACCATAACTGGCGAATTTCAGGGGTTTTTAAGTTTTACTTGGAACCATAACGTCCCTTAAACACAGTTTTTTACTGAATTGATAGCTTTTTAGTAGCGCAACTTACCTATAACGTCCCTTTAAAAACGTTTTTTTACTGAATTTCATAGGTTTTTAGTAGCGCAACTTAACAATAATAACTCTGACTTTATGTACAAGTAACATATAACATAGAACATACTGAACCCCCTCTAATGAATTTGATGTCCGCAAACTCTTTTAATGTCCGCGGACATGTTCGGACAACACACCACTACCCAAAAAGTCTAGGGGGTATGTTTAATTGTTATATCATAACATATGAACATTTTACAAATTCACAAACCAGCACACATACACATTATATGTAGTAATAAATAAGAATTGTAACCCATATATATAACACACTAACCATTCATTTAAATACAATATGTTCTAAAATGGAATATACCAAAAGAAGAAAGATACGCTTCCAACAAGATTACCTCACAGAAACTCCACAACTAAGACTGATCTACAGACCACACACATACAACTTACCTGAAATAGTAAGTGTACTGCATTTTACCCATATATTTGTAAACTTTCTGTATTAGATACAAAAAAATTATATTACGTTTTTTTTCTCACAGAAATGTCTAGTACTCTGGAGTGGCTAGAGGAGCATTTCCCACGTGAGGAAATGTCAGAAGATAGTGAATCTAATGGTAGACACTTTACTACATAAACCAATTAATTAATATTATTTTATATACATTTAACATATATATTTATTTGTACAGACCATACAAAAATTGAAAATACTAAAGAAAAAGCAGTATTGGATAAGACTCTTCAGCACATAGAAGAAAAAATGGACCTACTCTTGGCAAATTTTAATAATTTAAAAACTTTGTGGAGGATCACTTCAAACAAGCAACTACATACCATTGTCCCACATGTACCTGTCCCCCCTCACCATATCCCAGTAAATTATCCCCAAACCCTCTCCATGAACCAAAACATTTTGATGAGACTTCCATCCCTTCTTCACCTCATATAAACCTTATTGAAACCCCCAATTCTCCTGTTTTTGTTTCAGTTTCTGCCTCACCTTCTCTGTCATAAATTTAACATGCATGTAAAATAAAGTAAAATTATTATATTGTGTCCTAATTCATTTCTTTTTTTTTTTAAAGCAGTTGAGGTGTCCGCGGACAGCGTGGGTGTCCAGAATGTACGTGAAGAAATGGAAATGGAGGTGTCCTAAGAACACTATATCTGTCCGCACTGTTCGCTAGCAAGTTCAAACTGTTCTAAGAACACATGAGGTGTCCTGAAATGTTCGTAAAGAAACAAAATGGTTGTGTCCTGAGAACGCTATTCCTGTCCATATTGTTCGCAGGCAAGTTGAAACTGTTCTAAGAACACAAGCTGTGTCCTGAAATGTTCGTCAATGGACGAAATGGGGGTGTCCTGAGGACGCTGTCCGTATTGTTCGCTGGCAAGATGAAAGTGTTCTTAGAACAGATTATGTGTCCTGGGATGTTCGTAAATAAACAAA
Organism: Ambystoma mexicanum; assembly: GCF_040938575.1. Classification (NCBI taxonomy): domain Eukaryota; kingdom Metazoa; phylum Chordata; class Amphibia; order Caudata; family Ambystomatidae; genus Ambystoma; species Ambystoma mexicanum. The sequence goes on along the minus strand of NC_090927.1, from coordinate 437,527,049 downwards.
ATGGGGGTGTCCTGAGGACGCTATGCCTGTCCGTATTGTTCGCAGGCAAGTTAAAACTGTTCTAAGAACACAGGCTGTGTCCTAAAATGTTCAGAAAGAAACAAAATGGGAGTGTCCTGAGGACACAATGCCTGTCCGTATTGTTCGCAGGCAAGTTGAAACTGTTCTAAGAACACAAGCTGTGTCCTGAAATGTTCGTCAATGGACGAAATGGGGCTGTCCTGAGGACGCTGTCCATATTGTTCGCTGGCAAGATGAAAGTGTTCTTAGAACACATTATGTGTCCTGGGATGTTCGTAAATAAACAAAATGGGGGTGTCCTGAGGACGCTATGCCTGTCCGTACTGTTCGTAGGCAGGTTGAAACTGTTCTAAGAACACATCAAGTGTCCCAGGATGTTCGTAAATAAACAAAATGGGGGTGTCCTGAGGACGCTATGCTTGTCCGTATTGTTCGCAGGCAAGTTGAAACTGTTCTAAGAACAACAAACGCCTGTCCGCAACTATTCGTTTCAATTGTGACGCACTTTTAATCACTTCAGGACCTGAACAGTGTCCATAGAACACCAGCGTGCATGCGCAAAATAGTTTCAGTGCATTTGGTGTCCTGCGGACACCCGCTCCCTTCGCGAACATTTTCGCGAACCTATCATGTGACCACGCCCATGATCAGCGTATGTTCTGATTGCAAACACTGTTCGTGTCCCCGAACAATTTAAAAGGACATTTTCAAGTAATCTACAATATTTTCCAATAAAAACTCACCATAGAACAAGTCCCACATAGTAATCATGAGTTTCTACATACATTTTGTGACTTTTTGAACCCTTTTTTCTGTTCGATCTGTCCGCGGACAGAGCGAATGTCCGTGAACTGCGAACAAGCACCCCTATAAAAGACCACGCCCTAGAGCTCTTTCTCATTGTGTTTCTGGCTATCCTACAGAGCACAGCAAATTTTGCTGCCAATTTGCAGATTTTCAACGCCAAGCTGATGGCTTCCATGGCTCCACTCATTCCACCTGGTGCTGCATCTGCCTCAGCACCACCCCCACCCCCTCCACCACCACCACCTCCACAAGTGCCTGAAGAGGGGAACAGGAGTGAGGATGCACAGGAGGATGAAGAGGATGACGAGACAGAGGTAGTGGATGTCCCTACTACCAGCACTCGGCGTGAGTCTTGGTGTGGCGGTTATTTACCATTCGTGGTAATGTTCCTAAGGCGCGTGCGAACCAAGTCACCTGCGACGAGTGCAAAATGGTACTCAGTCGCAGGAGGCATGGTTCATACAGCTTTGGGACAATTACCATGAAGCGACACCTAAAGTCATTCCACTCGGGGGCTCTTCGCAAGGTTGTACCTTGCGAGAAGCGTAGCAGGTTCACTTCCTCTACTTCATCCTCCGTTTCCGATCCTGTCACCACAAGGAACACTCCTGTGGGACAGCGAATTCCTCAAGCTGCCTCACAGGCCATACGCAATACTGATGACCCTTACCTTTCGAGGGTCACAGTTGTGTATGTAGTGGGAGGAAGTGGTGGCTCTGAAAAGAGCCTTTTGGTGGTGTTTGTTTGCGTTTCAAAAATTTGAAATGCTCAACACCTACTATAAAATGGATGCTGTAATTCCAAAAAAGGTTGCAATGCATTTTGTACATTTCTCAAAAAAATCTGATTGCCAGCATAAGTAACAACAAACTACAAAACATAATATTTTCATTGTGAAAAGAGTACATGCCAAAATCTCTTAGAAAAGCACAAACAGCCTTATTGACATTGCGCCTTGCTTTCGCCATTTGTGGACCAAATGAAGAAGATCGAAGCCACATTTGTCTCTGTGCAATCCGTGAAAAAATTACTTGAGAATTTGGAAACATGTCCATGACCTTCCCAAGTCCTTCTTTCATTGCAAATTGCAAACAAACTTCAAGACACATCTCCTAAACTGTTCCCTCCACAATGAATTACAATTATGTCTGGATGTTGCTCTTTCTGCAAAGTTGCACAGAGAGGTAGCAAGTCCAACCACTTCATTCCACGTACTCCATGCCAGTGCACTTCCACATGTGGGAATCCAAGATCTACAGCTACTCCACAGCTTTCTGCATGCACCTTCAACCAATGAATCCACGAGTCTCCCAGAATCCAAACAATCTGTTTTCTGAAACACAAAGCCATAGCTATCTGTTCTTCTCTCAGCAAAAAGAGTATCTGAGAAACTCTCTCCTGGCACAACACACCCACTAAACTTTCCTGACCAATCCCTTTCTCTGCTCATTCTCATTTGCATAGCTCCCCAATCCAAAAATCCCCGGATGTAACACCCAGTGTCTGCGGACTACCGCCATGTCTGCGGACATATCGTAACATGGACAGTCCTTCTACCATTTCCTTTTCACTTTCTGTGCCATTCCCTCATTGGATATAGCTAAGAAGTCACATGAACATCCACCAATTACATCCAAGACCTCTACATCTAACTGCATCATCATAGATCAGCACTTCAAATGTACTGTTAATCTCTCTGAGTACAAGTGTCATATTATTGGAAAGCACCTTCTTCCAGAAATACTGTACAAGTCCCCAAGATTTCTACTTGCAGCTGCATGCATATCCATATGCATGAACACAAACTACAGGTATGCATATTTTCTATATAGTACATGTACACTTTTTATAGATTCATATAAACAGATTAACTGACTTTTAGCTTGTATAATCTATAAAATGAATTTACTGTAATTTTTTCCATCTCCTAAAATCAACTGTCACTTCCAAACCTATCTGCTATTTAATTACTTTTTACACACACATTTTCAAAGCATGTTGAACTAACATATTTAAAGTACAATATGAAGAGTTAACATTTTTGCAAATTTGGTGAAAATCCGTCCAGCGGTTTCCTCAGTAGCCGTGCGCAAAGTTTTTCCCCATTCAGTCTATGGGAAAAAAATAAGTTTTGGGACCCCCTATAACTTTGCCCCCCCTGGACCAAACCTCACCAAACTTTGTAAAACAATTCAGAGTGTGCCATATACTATAAAGTTTGGTGAGGATTCGTCCAGGGGAGCAAAGTTATGAGCCGCCCAGAAAGTGCTCTTCCTATGCAAACAGCAACTTAACCATAACTACACGGCCATGGTAATATATATATATACATATATATATATATATATATATATATATATATATATATATATATACATACATACATATATATATATATATATATATATATATATATATATATATATATTCAGTGAAAAAACTTTGTTGAAGGGACGTTATGGTTAAGTGATGTCATCAATGACATTTGTGATGTCATCTTTGATGTCGTGGGTGTTAGTCTTAGCAGTGCACAGTGGTGGCGTGAGTTATGGTTGCTTAGCTTACCATAACTGGCGAATTTCAGGGGTTTTTCAGTTTTACTTGGAACCATAACGTCCCTTAAACACAGTTTTTTACTGAATTGATAGCTTTTTAGTAGCGCAACTTAACCATAACGTCCCTTAACAAAGTTTCTTTACGGAATTTCATAGGTTTTTAGTAGCGCAACTTAACCATAACGTCCCTTTAACAAAGTTTTTTCACTGAATTTCATAGGTTTTTAGTAGCGCAACTTAACCATAACATCCCTTTAACAAAGTTTTTTTACTGAATTTCATAGGTTTTTAGTAGCGCAACTTAACAATAATAACTCTGATTTTATGTACAAGTAACATATAACATAGAACATACTGAACCCCCTCTACTGAATTTGATGTCCGCAAACTCTTTTAATGTCCGCGGACATGTTCGGACAACACACCACTACCCAAAAAGTCTAGGGGGTATGTTTAATTGTTATATCATAACATATGAACATTTTACAAATTCACAAACCAGCACATATACACATTATATGTAGTAATAAATAAGAATTGTAACCCATATATATAACACACTAACCATTCATTTAAATACAATATGTTCTAAAATGGAATATACCAAAAGAAGAAAGATACGCTTCCAACATGATTACCTCACAGAAACTCCACAACTAAGACTGATCTACAGACCACACACATACACCTTACCTGAAATAGTAAGTGTACTGCATTTTACTCATATATTTGTAAACTTTCTGTATTAGATACAAAAAAATTATATTATGTTTTTTTTCTCACAGAAATGTCTAGTACTCTGGAGTGGCTAGAGGAGCATTTCCCACGTGAGGAAATGTCAGAAGATAGTGAATCTAATGGTAGACACTTTACTACATAAACCAATTAATTAATATTATTTTATATACATTTAACATATATATTTATTTGTACAGACCATACAAAAATTGAAAATACTAAAGAAAAAGCAGTATTGGATAAGACTCTTCAGCACATAGAAGAAAAAATGGACCTACTCTTGGCAAATTTTAATAATTTAAAAACTTTGTGGAGGATCACTTCAAACAAGCAACTACATACCATTGTCCCACATGTACCTGTCCCCCCTCACCATATCCCAGTAAATTATCCCCAAACCCTCTCCATGAACCAAAACATTTTGATGAGACTTCCATCCCTTCTTCACCTCATATAAACCCTATTGAAACCCCCAATTCTCCTGTTTTTGTTTCAGTTTCTGCCTCACCTTCTCTGTCATAAATTTAACATGCATGTAAAATAAAGTAAAATTATTATATTGTGTCCTAATTCATTTTTTTTTTTTTTTTAAAAGCAGTTGAGGTGTCCGCGGACAGCGCGGGTGTCCGGAATGTCCATGAAGAAACGGAAATGGAGGTGTCCTAAGAACACTATATCTGTCCGCACTGTTCGCTAGCAAGTTCAAACTGTTCTAAGAACACATGCGGTGTCCTGAAATGTTCGTAAAGAAACAAAATGGTTGTGTCCTGAGGACGCTATTCCTGTCCGTATTGTTCGCAGGCAAGTTGAAACTGTTCTAAGAACACAAGCTGTGCCCTGAAATGTTCGTCAATGGACGAAATGGGGGTGTACTGAGGACGCTGTCCGTATTGTTTGCTGGCAAGATGAAAGTGTTCTTAGAACACATTATGTGTCCTGGGATGTTCGTAAATAAACAAAATGGGGGTGTCCTGAGGACGCTATGCCTGTCCGTATTATTCACAGGCAAGTTGAAACTGTTCTAAGAACAACGGCTGTGTCCTAAAATGTTCGGAAAGAAACAAAATGGGAGTGTCCTGAGGACGCAATGCCTGTCCGTATTGTTCGCAGGCAAGTTGAAACTGTTCTAAGAACAACAAACGCCTGTCCGCAACTATTCGTTTCAATTGTGACACACTTTTAATCACTTCAGGACCTGAACAGTGTCCATAGAACACCAACGTGCATGCGCAAAATAGTTTCAGTGCATTTGGTGTCCTGCGGACACCCGCTCCCTTCGCGAACATTTTCGCGAACCTATCATGTGACCGCACCCACGATCAGCATATGTTCTGATTGCGAACACTGTTCGTGTCCCCGAACAATTTAAAAGGACATTTTCAAGTAATCTACAATATTTTCCAATAAAAACTCACCATAGAACAAGTCCCACATAGTAATCATGAGTTTCTACATACGTTTTGTGACTTTTTGAACCCTTTTTTCTGTTCGATCTGTCCGCGGACAGAGCGCATGTCCGCGAACTGCGCACAAGCACCCCTATAATAGACCACGCCCTAGAGCTCTTTTTCATTGTGTTTCTGGCTATCCTACAGAGCACAGCAAATTTTGCTGCCAATTTGCAGATTTTCAACGCCAAGCTGATGGCTTCCATGGCTCCACTCATTCCACCTGGTGCTGCATCTGCCTCAGCACCACCCCCACCCCCTCCACCACCACCACCTCCACAAGTGCCTGAAGAGGGGAACAGGAGTGAGGATGCACAGGAGGATGAAGAGGATGACGAGAAAGAGGTAGTGGATGTCCCTACTACCAGCACTCGGCGTGAGTCTTGGGTGTGGTGGTTATTTACCATTCGTGGTAATGTTCCTAAGGCGCGTGCGAACCAAGTCACCTGCAACGAGTGCAAAATGGTACTCAGTCGCAGGAGGCATGGTTCATACAGCTTTGGGACAATTACCATGAAGCGACACCTAAAGTCATTCCACTTGGGGGCTCTTCGCAAGGTTGTACCTTGCGAGAAGCGTAGCAGGTTCACTTCCTCTACTTCATCCTCCGTTTCCGATCCTGTCACCACAAGGAACACTCCTGTGGGACAGCGAATTCCTCAAGCTGCCTCACAGGCCATACGCAATACTGATGACCAATACCTTTCGAGGGTCACAGTTGTGTGTATGTAGTGGGAGGAAGTGGTGGCTCTGAAAAGAGCCTTTTGGTGGTGTTTGTTTGCATTTCAAAAATTTGAAATGCTCAACACCTACTATAAAATGGATGCTGTAATTCCAAAAAAGGTCGCAATGCATTTTGTCCATTTCTCAAAAAAATCTGATTGCCAGCATAAGTAACAACAAACTACAAAACATAATATTTTCATTGTCAAAAGAGTACATGCCAAAATCTCTTAGAAAGGCACAAACAGCCTTATTGACATTGTGCCTTGCTTTCGCCATTTGTGGACCAAATGAAGAAGAACGAAGCCACATTTGTCTCTGCGCAATCCGTGAAAAAATTACTTGAGAATTTGGAAACATGTCCATGACCTTCCCAAGTCCTTCTTTCATTGCAAATTGCAAACAAACTTCAAGACACATCTCCTAAACTGTTCCCTCCACAATGAATTACAATTATGTCTGGATGTTGCTCTTTCTGCAAAGTAGCACAGAGAGGTAGCAAGTCCAACCACTTCATTCCACGTACTCCATGCCAGTGCACTTCCACATGTGGGAATCCAAGATCTACAGCTACTCCACAGCTTTCTGCATGCACCTTCAACCAATGAATCCACGAGTCTCCCAGAATTCAAACAATCTGTTTTCTGAAACACAAAGCCATAGCTATCTGTTCTTCTCTCAGCAAAAAGAGTATCTGAGAAACTCTCACCTGGCACAACACACCCACTAAACTTTCCTGACCAATCCCTTTCTCTGCTCATTCTCATTTGCATAGCTCCCCAATCCAAAAATCCCCGGATGTAACACCCAGTGTCCGCGGACTACCGCCATGTCTGCGGACATATCGTAACATGGACAGTCCTTCTACCATTTCCTTTTCACTTTCTGTGCCATTCCCTCATTGGATATAGCTAAGAAGTCACATGAACATCCACCAATCACATCCAAGACCTCTACATCTAACTGCATCATCATAGATCAGCACTTCAAATGTACTGTCAATCTCTCTGAGTACAAGTGTCATATTATTGGAAAGCACCTTCTTCCAGAAATACTGTACAAGTCCCCAAGATTTCTACTTGCAGCTGCATGCATATCCATATGCATGAACACAAACTACAGGTATGCATATTTTCTATATAGTACATGTACACTTTTTTATAGATTCATATAAACAGATTAACTGACTTTTAGCTTGTATAATCTATAAAATGAATTTACTGTAATTTTTTCCATCTCCTAAAATCAACTGTCACTTCCAAACCTATCTGCTATTTAATTACTTTTTACACACACATTTTCAAAGCATGTTGAACTAACATATTTAAAGTACAATGTGAAGAGTTAACATACTCAAACAAAATTGCATGCACACAGTATGTTCAAAAATCAAACAACAATACTTGTACAAAAACATAAACATTTATTTACTTATATTTATATACTGCGCAAGCAGCCCATGGCATTGAGGCGATGTTACTTACAAGAGCTTAGTTACAGAAATAGTGGTATTCAGTGGTACATTATGAATTCCACAAGGCATACAAATGATATTTTGGTTGGTGCAGTTAGTCATTACCATACAGTTTATGCATTAAGAACATATGATATGTATTTAACTGGTGTGACGCATTTTATGTGAATAAGATAGTTTTCATGATTCTGCGGAAGGATCTGAGGGTCAATGTCAATTAAAAAAAATCAATGTCTAAATTAAAAACAATGCTATATACAAACAAAATTCCTTATTTGTTTCCTTTACAAATGCAGTGAAGACCATTCTCCTGAAAAGAAGCAGCCGAATTTGAAGTACAAAGAACAACTAAGAAGAAACCTGCTCATTTCAGAAAAAAAGTAAGTTGAATACCACCATATTATTTGTACTATTATTCAAACACACTGTAAGGTTAATTCATGCTATTTCTGTGTCTGAAAATAGAGATTGTGCACCATTCTGTCTACAAATCCGCATTTCTTAAACAGAGATTTACAGGCAGAATGACGCACAATTTCTTATTTTTCGACACACAAATAACCCAACTCAACCCCTAGAATTTTGATATTATAGAACAAACAACTGTTTTATTGTATACCATTAGATTTACTATTTCTACTTCTCCACACCACCAGCTTACTTTCTACTATCATCTGAACCCCAGTTTAGTAGCACATAAATTCAAGAATACCCTTCCCAACTAGTTGTAGTTGCCCAATGCACAATCACAAACCATTACATACATCTTTATCATCTTACTCACACACTCATGCACAAGGCACACATACATTAAGAACACTCCAACCCATACCTTCTTTATTTTTTTCAACAGACCCTAAAGAATGCCTACCAAATATCAAGTACGTAGAAAGCAACACAGAAGCAGAGCAAATAAAAATAGAAGTGTCCAAAACAAGCATCCATCTCTAGCAGAATTTGTAAAAAAAGTTAAAATAAACAGCTAATACAGTCATTTAGCGAAACAAAACAAGCTTCAAGTACAGAAACTTTGCCTCCTCTATCAAAATGTAAAACGAACTACAAAACAATAAACAAAAAATCAGCTACCACTACAGATAAAACTGTTCCTATAAATCTTGATATAGTGCAAACTAAGCATACCAAAAAACGTATTTTAGCAAAAATGTTCCGTAACAGAGTCCTTCAAAATCTTATAAAAACAGGAGAGAAATCAAACTCAACCCTTAAAACCTATCGGAGGAAATTAATCTTAGAAACGTTGATAGACAGTGCAATCCTTCTCAAAAGAAAGTTATTTATTTTAGTGTTAAACAAAATGAAACCACTAACAAAACGAATTACTAAATTACAAAAAACACTTCTCAATAAATGAAATGTCAACAGAAATAACTTCTTAAGTATCTGTGGAGGTGAATGGAGTCACACTACGAGCACAGAACCATACTTTAATGAAGAAGCATACAAATAAAAGCAAAGCAATACTATTGCCAAACACAGCAGCGGACAAGGTTTTGAACAAGTTAATAATACCATAATGGAACAAGAAATACTGCTTACATAAATTTCCCCAGAAAACTTAGAATTACCTCTCAATGCAACTGAATCAGAAGGTCTAGTATACAAATGGCCATGCACGTCAATGTGTAACATTCCCAAAGAATCTTGTGAAAGGCAAAGACAAAATCAAAATTAAACTACTGCAAAATATGGATACCTGTCCAGTGCGCAAGTACACAGGCCTACAAGGACATTCATTGGCCTGCATTTCAGGACCTACTTGCAAAACCACCTTCCATTATATCAAAATGATATCAACACATCATTCAACTATAAGAAATCTAGTGTATAAACTGTACTATTCTAAAAGTCCTGCTTTAGCACTAGCCAATTTAAATAACATTCTTCTACATGGTACAGCAAAAGACCTACTTGAAGAAATAGACTATATCCATAACAAATATTTTGGAAGTGAAAGCCACTTACAGAATGAAATAGCTTTAAAGCAAATTAGCAACAATTCTATGCATGCCAACCTTCTACTACACACATACAAAAAAAAAATACTGAAATATAAAAGTACATCTGCTGAAATACCAAACCATGTGTGTGTATGTTGCCGTAGAACTTTTTATAAAAGTAACACAAAAACTGTAGACCTAACATACAAAATAGAAGACAATGAAGATTCTAAGGGGCCGATTCATGGAACAAACGTGCGCCGAAAAAAACTGCGATTCATGGAAGTCCCTGCGCGTGTTCACCGCGGGATGTGCGCCAAACCCGTGCATGGCGCACAAGTCACTGCAACATCCCGAAAGGCGTGCGCGACGCGCACAGTGAAAGCGCACAACCTCAGCGCACACACCAGAAAGTGGGCGGGACACGGGGCGTAACGCGCGGAATGGGCAACAACGCGCGAAAATAAGGGCGTAACTGGGGATGTACTGCAGGGAAGCAGACGGAACGCCCACACGCACTCGAACCACACGTATTCATGGAATCGAATAGGGCAAAGCCACGCACAGCCAAAGACACGCACAAGCTGAAACACGTCCGCCACACGAAGGCAGGCGGTAGAGTCCCAGCGCATCAAAAAAGTGGCGCGCGGGAAGTTACACACGCGACTGAGCGGGGTACGTGTATTTCGGGGGTGCGTGGGAAGTTAAATACGCGATTGAGCGGGGTACGTGTATTTCGGGGGTGCGCGGGAAGTTACACACGCGATTGAGCGGGGTACGTGTATTTCGGGGGTGCGCGGGAAGTTACACACGCGATTGAGCGGGGTACGTGTATTTCAGGGGTGCGCGGGAAGTTAAATACGCGATTGAGCGGGGTACATGTATTTCGGGGGTGCGCGGGAAGTTACACACGCGATTGAGCGGGGTACGTGTATTTCGGGGGTGCGCGGGAAGTTACACACGCGATTGAGCAGGGTACGTGTATTTCGGGGGTGCGCGGGAAGTTAAATACGCGATTGAGGGGGTACGTGTATTTCGGGGGTGCGCGGGAAGTTACACACGCGATTGAGCGGGGTACGTGTATTTCGGGGTGCGCGGGAAGTTAAATACGCGATTGAGCGGGGTACGTGTATTTCGGGGGTGCGCGGAAAGTTACACACGCGATTGAGCGGGGTACGTGTATTTTGGGGGTGCGCGGGAAGTTACACACGCGATATCATCAGGGTACGTGTATTACAGGGGTGCGCGGGGAGCAGCACACGTGAATTGCACGTGTGGGTCCTCCCAGGTGTACCCTCTGCACCCTCCACGGCCCCTGCAGGTGGCTCACACCACAGGGGCCTACCCAGCACATGTCCTGCAGGCACCCCATCCACCATGGCCATGCCCACCAGCCAACAACCATGTCAACTAGCACTACTGCCCACCAACGCATGTCTCCCTGCACCCCCAGCCACCAGGGGCACCCTCCACCAGGCCCCCACCCATGTCTCCCACCACCCCCACCCCCCAGTCACCAGGGGCAGCCTCCACCAGGCCCCCACCCATGTCTCCCAGCACCCCCACCCCCAGCACTGTGGGGCACCTGCCAGCAGGCCCCCACCCATGTCCAACTCATGTCTCCCACCACCCCCACCCCCCAGCACTGTGGGCCACCTGCCAGCAGGCCCCCACCCATGTCCAACTCATGTCTCCAACCACCCCCACCCCCCAGCACTGTGGGCCACCTGCCAGCAGGCCCCCACCCATGTCCAACTCATGTCTCCCACCACCCCCACCCCCCAGCACTGTGGTGCACCTGCCAACAGGCCCCCACCCATGTCCAACTCATGTTCCCCACCACCCCCACCCCCCAGCACTGTGGGGCACCTGCCAGCAGGCCCCCACCCATGTCCAACTCATGTCTCCCACCACCCCTACCCCCCAGCACTGTGGGCCACCTGCCAGCAGGCCCCCACCCATGTCCAACTCATGTTCCCCACCACCCCCACCCCCCAGCAGTGCAGTGCAGGCCCCCACCCATGTCTCCCACCACCCCCACCCCCCAGCACTGTGGGGCACCCACCACCAGGCCCCCACCCATGTCTCCCACCACCCCCACCCCCCAGCACTGTGGGGCACCTGCCAGCAGGCCCCCATCCATGTCCAACTCATGTCTCCCACCACCCCCACCCCCAGCACTGTGGGCCACCTGCCAGCAGGCCCCCACCCATGTCCAACTCATGTCTCCCACCACCCCCACCACCCAGCACTGTGGGGCACCTGCCAGCAGGCCCCCACCCATGCCCAACTCATGTTCCCCACCACCCCCACCCCCCAGCACTGTGGGGCACCTGCCAGCAGGCCCCCACCCATGTCCAACTCATGTCTCCCACCACCCCCACCCCCCAGCACTGTGGGCCACCTGCCAGCAGGTCCCCACCCATGTCCAACTCATGTTCCCCACCACCCCCACACCCCAGCAGTGCAGTGCAGGCCCCCACCCATGTCTCCCACCACCCCCACCCTCCAGCACTGTGGGGAACCCACCACCAGGCCCCCACCCATGTCTCCCACCACCCCCACCCCCAGCACTGTGGGACACCTGCCAGCAGGCCCCCACCCATGTCCAACTCATGTCTCCCACCACCCCCACCCCCCAGCAGTGCAGGGGCACCCACCACCAGGCCCCCACCCATGTCTCCCACCACCCCCACCCCCCAGCAGTGCAGGGGCAGCCTCCACCAGGCCCCCACCCATGTCCAACTCATGTCTCCCACCACCCCCAGCCCCCAGCACTGTGGGGCACCTGCCAGCAGGCCCCCACCCATGTCCAACTCATGTCTCCCACCACCCCCACCCCCCAGCACTGTGGGGCACCTGCCAGCAGGCCCCCACCCATGTCCAACTCATGTCTCCCACCACCCCCACCCCCCAGCAGTGCAGGGGCACCCACCACCAGGCCCCCACCATTGTCTCCCACCACCCCCACCCCCCAGCAGTGCAGGGGCAGCCTCCACCAGGCCCCCACCCATGTCCAACTCATGTCTCCCACCCCCCCACCCCCCAGCACTGTGGGGCACCTGCCAGCAGGCCCCCACCCATGTCCAACTCATGTCTCCCACCACCCCCACCCCCCAGCACAGTGGGGTACCTGCCAGCAGGCCCCCACCCATGTCCAACTCATGTTCCCCACCACCCCCACCCCCCAGCAGTGCAGGGGAAGCCTCCACCAGGCCCCCACCCATGTCTCCCACCACCCCCACCCCCCAGCACTGTGGGGCACCCACCACCAGGCCCCCACCCATGTCTCCCAAAACCCCCACCCCCCAGCAGTGCAGGGGCACCCACCACCAGGCCCCCACCCATGTCTCCCACCACCCCCACCCCCCAGTCACCAGGGTCATCCTCCACCAGGCCCCCACCCATGTCTCCCACCACCCCCACCCCCCAGCAGTGCAGGGGCACCCACCACCAGGCCCCCACCCATGTCCAACTCATGTTCCCCACCACCCACACCCCCCAGCAGTGCAGGGGCAGCCTCCACCAGGCCCCCACCCATGTCTCCCACCACCCCCACCCCCCAGCACTGTGGGGCACCCACCACCAGGCCCCCACCCATGTCTCCCACCACCCCCACCCCCCAGCAGTGCAGGGGCACCCACCACCAGGCCCCCACCCATGTCTCCCACCACCCCCACCCCCCAGTCACCAGGGGCAGCCTCCACCAGGCCCCCACCCATGTCTCCCACCACCCCCACCCCCCAGCAGTGCAGGGGCACCCACCACCAGGCCCCCACCCATGTCCAACTCATGTTCCCCACCACCCACACCGCCCAGCAGTGCAGGGGCAGCCTCCACCAGGCCCCCACCCATGTCTCCCACCACCCCCACCCCCCAGCACTGTGGGGCACCCACCACCAGGCCCCCACCCATGTCTCCCACCACCCCCACCCCCCAGCAGTGCAGGGGCACCCACCACCAGGCCCCCACCCATGTCTCCCACCACCCCCACCCCCCAGTCACCAGGGGCAGCCTCCACCAGGCCCCCACCCATGTCCAACTCATGTCTCCCACCACCCCCAGCCCCCAGCACTGTGGGGCACCTGCCAGCAGGCCCCCACCCATGTCCAACTCATGTCTCCCACCACCCCCACCCCCCAGCACTGTGGGGCACCTGCCAGCAGGCCCCCACCCATGTCCAACTCATGTCTCCCACCACCCCCACCCCCCAGCAGTGCAGGGGCACCCACCACCAGGCCCCCACCATTGTCTCCCACCACCCCCACCCCCCAGCAGTGCAGGGGCAGCCTCCACCAGGCCCCCACCCATGTCCAACTCATGTCTCCCACCACCCCCACCCCCCAGCACTGTGGGACACCTGCCAGCAGGCCCCCACCCATGTCCAACTCATGTCTCCCACCACCCCCACCCCCCAGCACAGTGGGGTACCTGCCAGCAGGCCCCCACCCATGTCCAACTCATGTTCCCCACCACCCCCACCCCCCAGCAGTGCAGGGGCAGCCTCCACCAGGCCCCCACCCATGTCTCCCACCACCCCCACCCCCCAGCACTGTGGGGCACCCACCACCAGGCCCCCACCCATGTCTCCCAAAACCCCCACCCCCCAGCAGTGCAGGGGCACCCACCACCAGGCCCCCACCCATGTCTCCCACCACCCCCACCCCCCAGTCACCAGGGTCATCCTCCACCAGGCCCCCACCCATGTCTCCCCCCACCCCCACCCCCCAGCAGTGCAGGGGCACCCACCACCAGGCCCCCACCCATGTCCAACTCATGTTCCCCACCCCCCACACCCCCCAGCAGTGCAGGGGCAGCCTCCACCAGGCCCCCACCCATGTCTCCCACCACCCCCACCCCCCAGCACTGTGGGGCACCCACCACCAGGCCCCCACCCATGTCTCCCACCACCCCCACCCCCCAGCAGTGCAGGGGCACCCACCACCAGGCCCCCACCCATGTCTCCCACCACCCCCACCCCCCAGTCACCAGGGGCAGCCTCCACCAGGCCCCCACCCATGTCTCCCACCACCCCCACCCCCCAGCAGTGCAGGGGCACCCACCACCAGGCCCCCACCCATGTCCAACTCATGTTCCCCACCACCCACACCGCCCAGCAGTGCAGGGGCAGCCTCCACCAGGCCCCCACCCATGTCTCCCACCACCCCCACCCCCCAGCACTGTGGGGCACCCACCACCAGGCCCCCACCCATGTCTCCCACCACCCCCACCCCCCAGCAGTGCAGGGGCACCCACCACCAGGCCCCCACCCATGTCTCCCACCACCCCCACCCCCCAGTCACCAGGGGCAGCCTCCACCAGGCCCCCACCCATGTCACCCACCACCCCCACCCCGAGCAGTGCAGGGGCAGCCTCCACCAGGCCTCCACCCATGTCCAACTCATGTCTCCCACCACCCCCCAGCACTGTGGGGCACCTGCCAGCAGGCCCCCACCCATGTCCAACTCATGTTCCCCAGCCAACATGTCATCACAATCTAGATCCCTGGTCCCTATGGTCAGCCTCCAAATGTAAAACACCCACCCGAGTATTGCATCCACCTACTCATAATATGCAATTACATCACAGAACACCAATTGCAAGTTCCGAAACAAACACATTTCCCTCACATACACCCAAAGGGTGTCAGTGAATCTCAAAACACATATCATGAAATGCATGAAACCAATGAGATACCACACATTGAAGTTCACCCAAAAAAATATGTATTAAAGGAAACATAAATAGAATCAAAAATGAAGAACAGAAATGTGAATGTACAAAAATGAAAAGAAGCATGTCCGTTCAAAAAAGGAAAACCAAAAATTAAAATCCAAAGTAATGTTGTCCAAAGTCAATGTCCACAAAACAAAATCCAATGTGAAAAAAAAGAAGAAAGCCATTGCTCCATGGTGAAAAAGTGAAAAAAAAAATACAATCCAACTGTGAACTATGTACATGGCAACAAGCCAGGGTCCATTATCCCAACAAAATAAAGGAAACCTATCTAACTACACTAACTAATGAAAAAAACTATATACAAAAATGTGGCCAATGTCCGAAAGGTCCAAATGAAATAAAAACAAAAATGAAACCTAACACTACCTACATAACTATGTACAAGGGCAGCGGGCTAGTTTCACGGCTCACTTGTGGATGTCCCGGGCCAGGGCATCATCGAACTCCTCCTCAATGTCCCGGAGGCGGTCCTCCTCCATGGCCCCGAGGGTCCGCAGGGCCGTCGACGTCTCCACCTCCAAACCCCTGCGGATTGCCTCGAGGCACTCGGCCCGCCTCAGGGCCCTCCGCATGGAGTTCTCCGCCCTGACCATTGTGAGCCGTGCATCTTCCGCCCGCTGCCGCTCCGCATCTATGGCGTGGCCCAACCGCTGCCACACGGAAGACACTCTCTGTCCTGGGTCCTCCTGCCCTCCGGCGGATGCCTGCCCGTCCGATGTTGAAGGCCCAGAGCCTTCATGGCTCCCACCACGTTGCTGCTGCTGTGCCTCTGCCCGTGCACTGCCTCCTGCTGCCTGCACATCCTCCGGCGGCTGGGGTGCAGTCGTTGACGTGGCCACCCCTGCTGGACGTCCGACTCCGGACTGTGGTAGGGATGCCTCCTCCACCAGCCTGGCCGCACCGTCAGAGGCAGCTCCACAGGGCACCCAGGTGACTGATGGGTGGGAAGATGGCACAGAGGACGACTGGCGCGTAGGGGATCCAGTTGAGGAGGGGGTCGTAGCAAGACCCATCAGACGGAGGAATCCGGCCTGGGTGACCTGTCCCAGCAGGCTGACGTGGTCAACGAGCAATTCGAGATGACGTGCAGTCTCTTCATGAAAAGACTGCAGGTCACCTCGCATGGCCCGTTGACGCAACGCCACACCAGCCAGGACAGGCTCAACCCGGACCTGGATAGCCACGTCCGCAGGCAGAGGAAGGCCAGTTGACGTCAGCTCATCCCCTGCCTGAAAACGGGTCTGGACGTCGGCATCCCTGCTGGTGCAAGATGATGCAGGGACAGGATCAGGGACAGGATTGCACACAGGAACCTCCGCGGCGGCCTGTGCTGCCTCCTGTCCCTGGTCCTGCACTGCACCACTAGCACCAGTGGGATCCCCACCTCCAGACCCCGTCTCTGGTGCTTGCACGGCCTCCTCCTCCACCAAACCCCCCACCAACCTGGATGACTCCGTGCCATCTTCCCCTGTTGGGCCCTGTGGGGTCCAAGCTGCCCCTTCTGCTGCCGAGGAGTCCAACTCCAACCTCCGCCTCTTGGACCTCCCTCCGGCAGCTGCGGCCTGGGACGCGGCACCGGACTCCTCACTCCCCGACGAGATGACAACATGGGAGGGGAGCCGGGCCTTGCGTCTCCGGCTGGCGGTGGGATCCCCGCCGCTGTGCTCTACAGCACCTTCTCCGCCCTCTTCATCAGTTGACGCTGCAGACAGGGAGAAACAAAACACAGGCATCAGGGCACTGTACAATGGACACATACACACATGACAGTTGTACATGAGTGGCATTGCCAAACCTCAGACATGTCATCACAATCCCCAACACACATGTCATTACAACTTGCACACATGAGCCATACCACAATCATATCGCAACTGCCACCACCATCCATACACATACAACAGCATGAGCAGCCAAAGGTGAGCCAGACATCACATGCAACACAGGAAGTGAACCACACATGTACACACACCACCACACTTGCATGCATGTGTACACCTTTGGCAAGTGTCGCAGTGTTCAGACGGGCATCCATGTCACATCTGCCCATCAGGCTTCCACATACCGCTGTCACATGCATCCATGTTGCATCACTGTTGCACCCTTGTCAAATACACACACATGCACATGGACACAGCGCTGATTCATGCAGCCGAAAACAACATACATGCGTCTACTCACATACACATTCATCCAAACATGTGTGCCCACACAACTGCATTTGGCATGCAAGCCCACACACACAAGCACCATCCATGTCTCACACATTACAGCCCTCGCATGTGTCAGCCCCACGGCCCTGTACACAGCCACCCATACTCGACCCCATACAAACAGATGTGCAACCTGCACACTACTGAACAATCACCACACGCACTGCTCACAACCAGGATGCATGTACACTCACCGCTCGACTCCAGACGGGTCTGCTTCTGAAGGACCTGGACGTGGAGCGCTGGGGATATGCGTTCCAGGACCCTCATCTGTTCTTCCAACAAGTGGCCCCGGCGCCCCTTGGCATCCGCTGCCTTGAAGAGGCGCCGGGCCTTGTTCAGGGTCCTGGACCTGAAGTCCTCCCAGCGCTTCTTGACATGTTGTAAGTCGCGGACTGCCACCCCCTCCGCGTTGATGGCAGTCACGATGTCAGTCCAGATCCGAGTCCGTCCTTCCTTGTCGGCGCGGGAACTTCCGAAGAGGGCATCATACTGCCCCAGGACTTGCTCCACCAGGACACCAACTTCGGTGGCACTGAAGCTGGTGCCCCTCTGCCTCTCTGGCCGGGGGTTGTCAGTGGTCACAGATGGTGTTTGCCCCGACATGACAACCCCATAGGCAGGAGTGGGTGGGCAACGGGGTCCTGGGGCTGGGCTGTGGAGCGATGGAATCCCAGTCGGGAGTCTTCGGTTCCAGCAGGGGTGGTCACAGCAACAGCACCCCTGGCTGATGTGCAGGCAGCAAATGGCAGGGCACGTGGGCAGCAGGCAGTCAGGCAGCAGCCGATGGCAGGTGGGAGCGTGCTCGGGGCTCTGGGGGGCAGAAGTTCGGCCTTCTGGGCAGGAGCGTGGTCTTCCGTGTGCTTACGCGTGGCCAGCTTGATACGGAGTGATTTGGCACGTGAAAAATCTGCACGTCAGCGTGTAATTCGAGGAAAGGCCCTTAGCGCGTAAGCGCGTCTGCATGCATACGCATTTTCATTGGACAGTAGGCCCCTCAAGCGCAAGCGCCCCTGTGACGTGACGCGTACAGACGTGCATGGGCATTTCAGCGCGCGTGAAAAAATGCACGTCCGCGTGTAATACGAGGAAAGGCCCATGCGCGTAAGCGCGCGTGAAAAAATGCACGTCCGCGTGTAATACGAGGAAAGGCCCTTAGCGCGTATGCACGGCAGCACGCATATGCGATTTCATTGGACCAAAGGCCCTCAGCGCGTGAGCGCGTCTGTGACGTGACGTGCGCGGGTGTATCCCTCATTGCACGTGATGACAGAACACACGTGGATTTCAACCAATCGCGTGTGAAAGTTCCCGGCACCCCGGAACACACGTACCCAGGCTAATCGCGTGTGGAACTTCCCGCGCACCCCGAAACACACGTACCCAGGCCAATCGCGTGTACGCTCACTCCCCTCCGATCACACGCGATGACACCCGAATACGGGAAACCCGCGCACGGCAAAACACGTGCACAGGCGTCAACGCGTCCGCCCACACGAAGGCAGGCGGAGGCGTCCCCGCACATAGCATAAAAGTGCGCGCAAACAACAAACGCGTATATACAGCTACGATGAATGCCCCATTTGTCGCTGCACTGATCGTGGGACACCGCAGGAGGAGGAGAATAACCAGGGCATGCATTTTTGCACCACGGACAAGCCTTTTTGGGATGCCTGACGACCAGGTCTACGGCAGGTATAGGTTTCCACCCCATATCATCCTAGACCTGGTCAGGGAGTGGGAAGATGACCTCACATCCCCCACCCTCTGCTCCCAAGCATTGAGCCCCTTGGAGAAGCTGCTCAATGTCCTGCATTTTTTGGCCACTGGGTCGTTTCAGCGGACCACTGCCATTGTGGGGGGGGTCTCACAGGCCACGCAGTCACGCTGCCTACATCAGGTACTGGCAATCATGACAGCGCGCCCCTCAGTCCGCAGGCACATATACATGCCCAGAACACCCGCAGAAAGGCAGGCCGTTGTCCTGGATTTTTTCAGGGTGGCACACTTCCCAAAAGTGCTTGGTGCCATAGATTGCACCCATGTGGCCCTACGTCCACCTAGGGCCACTGAGCACATCTACCGAAACCGCAAGCACTGGCATTCCATCAATGAACAGGTGGTATGCGATGCAAAGGGAATCATCACCTCTGTCTATGCAAACTACCATGGCTCCACCCATGACAGTTTCATATACAGAATGTCCGCCCTGAGCCGGGCCCTGGAAGCTGGGCAGCATGGCGACACATGGCTCCTAGGTCAGTACAAATGCCCTTGCACATGCATGCAAGTCACACACAGACAAATATCCAAACCCTAATAATCTCAACTATTATCACCTCCCCAGGGGACAGTGCCTACCCTCTGAGCAACCACATGATGACGCCAATCCGGAACCCCACCACACCACCCCAGGTAAGATACAACGCCGCCCATATTGCAACCAGGGGCATAGTGGAGCGCACATTCGGAGTGCTCAAGTCACGTTTCCGCTCCCTTGACCGCTCTGGTGGGCAACTACTCTATGCACCACCAGTAGTGTGCAGGATCATTGTGGCAGCATGTGTCCTGCACAATGTTGCAACACGGCAGGGCGTCCCGGTGGACATGGTGGTGCCCCCACATCCCCAACCACAGGCACAGGCGCTGCCCATGGGAGGGGACAGGGCACATGGCGAGGAAGCCCGGACCCAGCTTGTGGCCACATTTTTCACCTAAACTCCCACCCCTGCGGAGTGCACACAGGCCTGGCACATACCAGGTGACAATCGATGATGACAAAGAGACAGTCAACTGTCACAACCCTACCACCCTGAGATAGTTGCCATGGAAGTGCCACATCGTCTGCATCCCTAGCTACTTAAACACAAGCTATCCTGTGTGACCAAAATGCACACATATGACCTATGACATGATATGGGCCATACACAAGTATTCCAAGGCGCAATGAGGCAGGGAGGGGGGGAACAAGGGAACACAGAGAACGGTACTACTAGGCCAGGTGTCATTGAGATTGTGCAAGTGCAGGGGTAGGGGGAAGGGAAAAGTGCAAGTGGAAGGGTGAGGGGGAGTCAAGTACAGGGGAAGTAGGCCAAAAAAATAATACATAGGTCGCATGGTGGCAACTGCAAAGGTAAGTGCAGACAAGTGCTGGGAAGGGAGGGCTGTAGGGATAGAGAGACAGTACTGCAGTGCAGGGGTTGCCAGGGAGTCAGTGCAAGTGGAGGGTGGCTGGGCCAGGGACCGAGGTTGGTGAGAGTGTCCCAGTTGCAGCTCCTGTGCAGTTCCAGTGAAGAATTCTGCAAGGGAGAGGCAGAGAGTAAGCAGAAGCAAAGAGGAAGGTCTTGAGGTGCTTCCAGAACTGGAGATGGTTCCCCTCAAGTTCAAGTCTGGCAGGAAGTCTGTTCCAGGGGGAGTGCCCTGCTGCGGAGAGAAACCTACCCCCAGCTAGTTGCTCTGAGAAGCGGATGACCCGGACATGCAAGGTGTGCATCACACACACCTGCAAAACAGGCCATGGCCATCACTGTCATGTCACTCAAACCCTCCCAAACATCAACATGACATGGCAAGCAATACCCATACACCGACGCAGTAATGATAAGGTACACATTGCCATGTCCTAAATGTACAGTGCCATCGAACAATGATTCCTGACCCGGAATCATATGAAATGACAGACCAACAAAATGTCCCACCCAAAATAAGTCGATTCCAAATGCATTACAACAGTCGTAGACGTAACATCACAATGAATGCCTGTCTACATGCACATTATGCATTGCAAAATCAACACTGCAGCTCATGGGTGCAGTGTCCTACTCCTGCATCACACTGCTCAGCGCACAGCACAGTGAACAGCCATTGTGTGTGATGCACACCCTGAGCATCACATCTAAGTGACAGACCACATGGTGGTCCACATGGTGGAATTGAGGTCATGGAGCCTCCAAACCTCAATTCCACCTGGCCGCAGGATCACCTTTACCCTTCGTCACCATCTCCCACCTTGTGTGTAAAAAGATGCCTGAACCCTCAGAATCCACACTCATTTCCAAAATCACAAAATCCAAGGCATGAAAACGAACCCGAACACCCTCCAGTAGATGACTTGACGTAGCAGTACCTCACAAACGCCAAGTACTACCACAATGATGCAACAACCAAGGTAGCACAGCAAAACAATGTCACGACAGGATGTGAGACATGTGTGGTACATGACATAGGATGATGCACCATGAATGGATGTGTACTGTCACAGGTCCCCTGTACAGGTGCGGGAGTGTCATGAAACAACCACCCACACCATGTCCCGGGTGCCTGCAAGGTCAAACTCACACAGGCCCCTGAGACCCTGGTGGGGAATGAGGTTCAGGGATATGCAGTCGGGACAGGTGTAGACACACTGGATGACTGGAATGAGTGGCAGGAGAGGGGAGGAGGAATGACACATGAAACTAGGGAATGCACGAAAATGTACAACCTGCATGAACACATACACAATCCAAACAAACTTGGACATCATTGTCATGGCCTTCTGTAGTCCAGGCTCAGGAGTGGTACGAACCAACCACCCCCTCTAGGGTTTTGGCGCCTGCAAGTTTGGGGCTTACACAGGCATCCGCAACCCCAGTGGGGAAAGAGGGTCAGGGAACATTGCTTGGATAGGCACGGGAAGCAGGAACACCGGGTAGAGGGTACAGGTTTCAAAATTGCATAGGATCACGGGTGATTAGGGAGAAAAAACGTACCAAATTGAACCACACATACATCCATGCATCAGTACACTCCCCAGCAAGCCTATGCAGAGCAGTTCGAAAGAAAAACAACAAGACACTTAGCTCTGGTTTTGAGTGCTGGCCTCCTGCCTGCGCACTCTCAGGTCCGGTTACAGGAGCACTGCAATGCTGCAAATAGAGCCACAGTCAACAACCTGTACGTGCCAATTACACAAAAACACAACACCAAACATGCCCCATAGCAACAAACTACTCTACAAACAGACAATCTGTGCTCGATGCTTCGTACCCATATATAACATCACCCCTGTGACGGGTCATACACAGTCAATGTAGTAAGTCAGCCGCTGGTGGGTGCGTGGCAAATGGAACACCAATGTGTCACAATTCACACAACATGCAATGTTCCCTGGGTAAGCAGACAGACCCATATAGCAAGCCATGACTACAGAGCAAGTTTCGTACCACCATGACCAAAACAAAGTTGGCAGTGCATTTATCATGAAGTACGTGGAAAAGACATGCACTGCACCCGAGTATGTCCCTTGCTGTATGTCCCTGTGAGCTGCCCCTTTCCATGTCTCGGAAGGCTACATGGTTGATACAAGTGCCTCAATGAACCTTGGTGTACCGCAGGGTATGTGCCACTGCCCCTGCATGTGTCCCAGACAACCCTACTATCAACAGCCATCAGTCCACAAACACATCTGAGCTGCATTGTGTGCTTCAACACCAATATTCGTCTAAGCTCACCCTCAGTGCTGTGACTAAGCCTGCATGTGCAACTCGCCTGGTGCAAGCTTTGCTGTGTCGTGGCCCCCCTGTGATGCTCACCTTGCCTGGAGTTCCTTGGAACATGTCAGCAGTTCTAGGATGTGGGTCTGCAATCACTGTGCCTCTGCTTGTGCACACATGTGCATGTGGGCACCAACAAACGGGTCAGGAATTCCGTCGTCCAATGGGCCATGTCTGCTGGCAAAGGTGCTCTGGAGGCACATCCCCCTGCAGAAAGGGCATGAAACACATGATTAATGCTTCAAAGTGATCTGTGTGTGTCTCATCAGGCTTCTCATTACTTGACCATGTCAGAGAGTCACATCACAAATCACACCATCAGTCCGTCTTTCACCTCCAAAGTGTGGAACACTATCTACAGCATGAATTGCAACAAGCACGTGTACAGGAAAGATATGAAACATAATACACAATGCATAGCAATCAATGTCCACATTAATCATGACACACCCCATCTAGCAAAAGCTGAACAGTGGACAATGACACCTAAATCATCCCCACTAGGGGTGTCAACACAAGTAACACAGCACCAGACATGCCACAGATATGACAGTCCAAAGCCCTTGTGTAAAATTCTGTAACACCGAACCATCCTTGCGAGCCCATGGATAAGGGAGGCAGGAGTGGCATATGTGAGTCAAGGACCCCAAGCAGCAAACACATACACAAGACAACCATGAAGGGCCCAGCTGGAACAGACAGTGGATGCCTTCAAAAGCCACAAGGCACCGCACCGTCACATGAAAGCACAATAGACTAGAAATTTTAAACTAACTCAACTATTAACTAATTACACTAACTATGGAAATCCTACATTACCTATTTAAACTAACTATCAAACAGAAACTTAACTAACTAAACTAAAAGAAAAATCAAAAATGGCCACATACGACCCGGGGGGAGGGGAGGCACCCAGGAGGGGGGAGGTACAGGGTGCTGCTCAACATCCACATGCGATGATGCTGAGCCAAAAAAAAATCCTCCATGGGCTCAACGCCTGCACAGCACGACCTATGTGGGAGATAGATGGTCGTCCGAGTCTGGCTCATCCTGGAAAGGAGGACGTGGCACAGTAGCCTGGCCACGCCTAGCCGCAGCTTGCCCCTCATCGGCAGCAAGTCTGCCGGATGGGTGAGCCTGGTTCTGTGTGGCGATGTTACATAGGTCTGCATGCAGAACCTCACGTGATACACGTGCTTCCTCTTGCAAGGTAGCACGTGTAACACGGAGTTCCTCCTGCAAGGCCTGGCTGGACAACCGCTGCACCTCCCGGCAAGCCTGTAGCTCAGCCGAGATGGTGCGCTCAAGCTGTGCAAACCTCTCCTCTGCCTGCTGCCTCTGGGACATCATAAGGACACCCAGAGTGGATCTGAGGGAAGCATACTCCTCACTCAGGGCATCCATGTGCGCCTCTGCGTGAGCAGCAATTGCTTGACGCAGAGATGACATTTCAGCCTGGCGTGCCCTGTCTGAGGCCGCCATGCCCAGCCTGAGCGAGCGGGCCGTGGACCGTGCCGCCTGCTGCTGGAGAAGCACCTGCCTAGCAGGGGGGAGCACAGATCGGGCCACATGCTCCATGCTCTCAGCGATGTTCTCCATTGCTGCCACCTGCCGTTCGGAATTGGCAGTCATGTCTTGCTCCCACTCAGTAAACAGCGGTTGCGCGCAGCGACCGCGTTGCCGGGCTTGACCCCTGCGGGACCCAAGGACCGGGGGTCCTCGCTGTGTTGGCACCGCCTGCGGCAGCACGACTACATGCCCCCGTCGACGTGATGTCTCATGCACATCAGTGACTGGTGTGGAGGGTGACCCTGCGTCCCGATCCACCACGGGCGGAGGAACCAAGACTGTATGATCCCTCAGTGCAGGTGTCGCAGACAGAGGAGTGTCCACATCAGAATCACTCACCCCTGACACATGGACTTGATGCTCATCCAACTCAACATGGACGTCAGAGTCGTCATCAAGGCTGGACTCATAGGCAGCCAGAGACAGGATGGACTGCAGCACTTGGGGGTTTTCGTGGCCTACCACCCCACGACCCCCACTAGTGCCGGGTTGATGTGGTCTTACCAACCCTGTGTCTGGCATGACAACACCATCCTCCGCATCCATTGCGTCATCACCTGAAAAATAGAGAGAAAAAGGTCACTACACATGTCAGAAGCACACGACACACACACACACTGACAGCAAAGGCATCCGGCAGACATGTGACACACAACATATGACCTGGCATGCATGCTGGGTCTACTTTGAATAGCTTCTGTGATCAGACCTGTTGAAAGGTGGCAGTTTCCATGGAAGTGGGTCTATGCAGTGCAGAAAATGTGTACGCCACTCACTACCTACATGTACAAGCACTCCATGGTGTGTGCCAGGAAATGTGAAGGCAGTGCAATGTCAAATTCAGACATCACGTGCATTGTGCATTCAATGTGTACCATGTCTAGAAGCCAAGCACCCCTCTACCCCAGTACCAAAGCAGGGATGCCTAGCATGGTATCAAAAGGCTGACCATACACCTGTGTATTGACAGGCAGTGTTGACTGGCATCAACAGCTTAATGTGATTCAAATTACAACACTGCAAATGATGCTGGGACAGTGGGCAGGACACATGATGGAAAATCCGGAGGCCGGCCACGTGTGAAGAAGACACAACAAGAGTTGGACAGAGTCATTGGCCATTGAACAGGCTGAGGCCTGTGAGCCACACAGATTGTCAGAGCCTAAACATGTGTGCAACGCAGGACTGAGCCACAGTTGACATGGGGAGGCCGATAATATGGCAGGTAATGTATGTAACCAAGGACTCATATTACAGTGATCATCCAGTCAAGGACACATAGGGGCATGCGTGCAATGCACATGGAGCATGAATGGGCACTCATGTCCCTGCGGGACATCTGACCCATGCACAGTACAAGTGGGATACCCTGCATCGAGTACTAAGGCTGTACCACACGGCATATGTCTGGCAGTTTCTACGCTGGAAGTTAGCATCTACACAGGACACATGAACAAGAAACTACACATTGGCAAGAATGAAGCAGACCAGTGCAAAGGTGGAACTGGGGTGCAGAGTGGAGGAGGAGGGGCAAGGGAGCATGCCCACATGGAGTCCCGCATGCAGGCAGAGGAGACATGCATGACGGTAGCATTGCATTACTTACACATCAGAACCATGTACACGTCACATGTAGCAGCAATCATGCACAACACATCCCACAAGTGAAACACACACGTCCTCTACAAATACGCATCAACACTCACTGGACTGGGCATCAAAGTCCAGCATCTCTCCCACTCCTTCGACCAATTCTGGTGGTATGAACTCCGCAACGAGAGCCTCATGCGGAGTGAGTTCTTCCTCCTCTGGTGCAGGCCCACCGCCAGTCACCAGAGTCAAGTTGTAATTTGAGGCACGCTTAGCCTTAGTGCTGCGCTTGATGTCATTCCAGCGCTTTTTGCACTCCTGCGCCGTGCGCACCTCATGGCCGAATGAACTAACATGTTCTGCAACATGCTTCCAGTGGGTGTCACGTTGGGCAGCCGTAGTCTGACTATTGGCACCCACTAGCATGTCACGGCTGTGGCCCCGCACGCAGTCCACGAGGAAGTCCAGTTCCTGCTTACAGAAAGGCTTCTTCCTCGACGTGCAGGAGGTCGTGGCTGTGTGTGGGGTCCCAGCCTGTGCTGCAGGTGCAACCTTCCTCCTCTTGGACTGTGGCGCAGACCCTGGCTGACTAATGCCGCCCTGACCAGTATGGCCAGTGGGTTCGGTGGATTGAGCCGAGGGAGTGGCAGGTGGAGGGATGACCAAACGCCTGACTTGTGTCAGTGGCAGCTGGGTGCCCACTAATGGACCCTGCGCAGCAACATCAGCTGTGGCAGGGTCATTGACCGCAACGGTCCTGGTTGGCAGACTCACAACCGGGGTGCTGTTGGGTGCATCTGCCCCTGCACTTGCCAACACCCGGCTGTTCGGGGCAGCAGATGACATGACTGCCCCAGGGACACGTGTCTTGGTCTGAGCAGCCCGGCCTGCCCCTATGGTTCCCCCCTGGCCTGTTGGAGATCTACCAAGGGCTCTTCAAGTGCCAACGCAGCCTGCGCTGGCATACCCTGAGCCTGGGTGGCGGTGTCCACAGCTGCACCTGCAGCTACCACTACCCTTGGGCCCGTGGCAGTCGATGGAACGGACTGCCGGGTCATATGGGTGCCAGTGCCAGATGCAGGAGCTGCATCCCCCGGAACCACAGGGGGTGGTGGCATGGCTGCACCGACACATGGCACAA
Organism: Ambystoma mexicanum; assembly: GCF_040938575.1. NCBI lineage: Eukaryota > Metazoa > Chordata > Amphibia > Caudata > Ambystomatidae > Ambystoma > Ambystoma mexicanum. The sequence continues at coordinate 437,499,536 of NC_090927.1, read as the reverse complement.
CATTGTGCTCAAGTGGCGCACCCCTGCCTCTTCCCCCTCTGTGGCTGCCCTGGACACCCTGGAGTCCCCCTACTCCCTGGTCACCACGGCCACGTCCCCGACCATGCCCGCCACGAGGAGTACGCCCAGCTGAGGCGCCCCTCACCTTTGGTGGCCTCCCAACCATGGCACAGATGTAGTAGTGCTGGCTAAGTTGGAGTGGTGCCAATGGGAGGTGTACAGCACAATTGACCTGGGCAATTGGGGTGAAGGGGGTGGGAAGCAAGATGTTAACAGCCCCCCTGAACCTGCAAGGCTGTATGTGACCCCGGTGATGTGGTGACGGGTCACGCAACGCTCAGGCACCCCAAAACTGCAGTAAAACCGTGCACGCAACCCTGCAGCCTACGTGCGTGGATTAAACCTCCCGCAGTACACGGTAGCACCCAGTAACACGAATAACGCGTACGCGTGGGACACGCAGGCTACTATGACATCGAAAATGGGTGCGATACACAGGGGCACCCGCAGTGGGATAAAGAGCGTGTGCGACTCACCGTCTGACTAGCGCGATGCAGAAAAACACGCGTAGCCAATACCCCCGCCAAAAGAAGAGATACGTCCTTGAGAGCTGTGAAGTTGTGATGGCGCGCGAAACAACAGGAAGCAGCAACACACGTCGGTCTCCACGAAAGGCACGTACAGCGAACTGCTGGGCCCGCTCACCTTTAACCCGTGCTGAGGGAAATGCATGCGCGCGTCACGTCACATGCGGACGTGCACTTTTTCACGCGCGATTACGTGCATGGGCCCTTTCCTTGTATTACACGCGGATGTGCAGTTTTTCACGCGCGCTTACGCATGGGCCTTTCCTCGTATTACACACGGACGTGCATTTTTTCACGTGCGCTGAAATGCCCATGCACGTCTGTACGCGTCACGTCACAGGGGCGCTTGCGCTTGAGGGGCCTTCTGTCCAATGAAAATGCGTTTGCGTGCAGACGCGCTTACGCGCTAAGGGCCTTTCCTCGAATTACACGCTGACGTGCAGATTTTTCACGTGCCAAATCACTCCGTATCAAGCTGGCCATGCGTAAGCACACGGAAGACCACGCTCCTGCCCAGAAGGCCGAACTACTGCCCCTCAGAGCCCCGAGCACGCTCCCACCTGCCATCTGCTGCTGCCTGACTGCCTGCTGCCCACGTGCCCTGCCATTTGCTGCCTGCACATCAGCAGGGGTGATGTTGGTGTGACCACCCCTGCTGGAACCGAAGACTCCCGACTGGGATTCCATCGCTCCACAGCCCAGCCCCAGGACCCAGTTGCCCACCCACTCCTGCCTCTGGGGTTGTCATGTCGGGGCAAACACCATCTGTGACCACTGACAACCCCCGGCCAGAGAGGCAGAGGGGCACCAGCTTCAGTGCCACCGAAGTTGGTGTCCTGGTGGAGCAAGTCCTGGGGCAGTATGATGCCCTCTTCGGAAGTTCCCGCGCCGACAAGGAAGGACGCACTCGGATCTGGACTGACATCGTGACTGCCATCAACGCGGAGGGGGTGGCAGTCCGCGAATTACAACATGTCAGGAAGCGCTGGGAGGACTTCAGGTCCAGGACCCTGAACAAGGCCCGGCGCCTCTTGAAGGCAGCGGATGCCAAGGGGCGCCGGGGCCACTTGACGGAAGAACAGATGAGGGTCCTGGAACGCATATCCCCAGCGCTCCACGTCCAGGTCCTTGAGAAGCAGACCCGTCTGGAGTCGAGCAGTGAGTGTACATGCATCCTGATTGTGAGCAGTGCGTGTGGTGATTGTTCAGTAGTGTGCAGGTTGCACATCTGTTTGTATGGGGTCGAGTATGGGTGGGGGTGTTCAGGGCCTTGGGGCTGACACATGCGAGGGCTGTAATGTGTGAGACATGGATGGTGCTTGTGTGTGTGGGCTTGCATGCCAAATGCAGTTGTGTGGGCACACATGTTTGGATGAATGTGTATGTGAGTAGACATGTCCGTGATGTCACGCATGTATGTTGTTTTCGGCTGCATGTATCAGCGCTGTGTACATGTGCATGTGTGTGTATTTGACAAGGGTGCAATAGTGATGCAACATGGATGCATGTGACAGCGGTATGTGGAAGCCTGATGGGCAGATGTGACATGGATGCCCGTCTGAACACTGCAACACTTGCCAGAGGTGTACACATGCATGCAAGTGTGGTGGTGTGTGTACATGTGTGGTGCACTTCCTGTGTTGCATGTGATGTCTGGCTCACCTTTGGCTGCTCATGCTGTTGTATGTGTATGGATGGTGGTGGCAGTTGCGATATGGCTGTGGTATGTCTCATGTGTGCGAGTTGTAATGACATGTGTGTTGGGGATTGTGATGACATGTCTGAGGTTTGGCAATGCTACTCATGTACAACTGTCATGTGTGTATGTGTCCATTGTACAGTGTCCTGATGCCTGTGTTTTGTTTCTCCCTGTCTGCAGCGTCAACTGATGAAGAGGGCGGAGAATGTGCTGTGGAGCACAGCGGCGGGGATCCCACCGCCAGCCAGAGACGCAAGGCCCGGCTCCCCTCCCATGTTATCATCTCGTCGGGGAGTGAGGAGTCCGGTGCCGCGTCCCAGGCCGCAGCTACCGGGGGGATGTCCAAGAGGCGGAGGTTGGAGTTGGACTCCTTGGCACCAGAAGGGGCAGCTGGGACCTCACAGGGCCCAACAGGGGAAGATGGCACGGAGTCATCCAGGTTGGTGGGGGTTTGGTGGAGGAGGAGGCCGTGCAAGCACCAGAGACGGGGTCTGGAGGTGGGGATCCCACTGGTGCTAGTGGTGCAGTGCAGGACCAGGGACAGGAGGCAGCACAGGCCGCCGCGGAGGTGCCTGTGTGCAATCCTGTCCCTGATCCTGTCCCTGCATCATCTTGCACCAGCAGGGATGCCTACGTCCAGACCCGTTTTCAGGCAGGGGATGAGCTGACGTCAACTGGCCTTCCTCTGCCTGCGGACGTGGCTATCCAGGTCCGGGTTGAGCCTGTCCTGGCTGGTGTGGCGTTGCGTCAACGGGCCATGCGAGCTGACCTGCAGTCTTTTCATGAAGAGACTGCACGTCATCTCTAATGGCTCGTTGACCACGTCAGCCTGCTGGGACAGGTCACCCAGGCCGGATTGCTCCGTCTGATGGGGCTTGGTACGACCCCCTCCTCAGCTGGACCCCCTACGCGCCAGTCGTCCTCTGTGCCATCTTCCCACCCATCAGTCACCTGGGTGCCCTGTGGAGCTGCCTCTGACGGTGCGGCCAGGCTGGTGGAGGAGGCATCCCTGCCACAGTCGGAGTCGGACGTCCAGTAGGGGTGGCCACATCTATGACTGCACCCCAGCCGGCGGAGGATGTGCAGGCAGCAGGAGGCAGTGCACGGGTAGAGGCACAGCAGCAGCAGCAACGTGGTGGGAGCCATGAAGGCTCGGGGCCTTCAACATCGGAGGGGCAGGCATCGGCCGGAGGGCAGGAGGACCCAGGACAGAGAGTGTCTTCCGTGTGGCAGCGGTTGGGCCACACCATAGATGCGGAGCGGCAGCGGGCGGAAGAGGCACGGCTCACAATGGTCAGGGCGGAGAACTCCATGCGGAGGGCCCTGAGGCGGGCCGAGTGCCTCGAGGCAATCCACAGGGGTTTGGAGGTGGAGACGACGACGGCCCTGCGGACCCTCGGGGCCATGGAGGAGGACCGCCTCCGGGACATTGAGGAGGAGTTCGATGATGCCCTGGCCCGGGACATCCACAAGTGAGCCGTGAAACTAGCCCGCTGCCCTTGTACATAGTTATGTAGGTAGTGTTAGGTTTCATTTTTGTTTTTATTTCATTTGGACCTTTCGGACATTGGCCACATTTTTGTATATAGTTTTTTTTATTAGTTAGTGTAGTTAGATAGGTTTCCTTTTTTTTGTTGGGATAATGGACCCTGGCTTGTTGCCATGTACATAGTTCACAGTTGAATTGTATTTTTTTTTCACTTTTTAACCATGGAGCAATGGCTTTCTTTTTTATTTCCCATTGGATTTTGTTTTGTGGACATTGACTTTGGACAACATTACTTTGGATTTTTATTTTTGGTTTTTCTTTTTTTGAACGGACATGCTTCTTTTCATTTTTGTACATTCACATTTCTGTTTCTTCATTTTTTATTCTATTTATGTTTCCTTTAATACATATTTTTTTATGTGAACTTCAATGTGTGGTATCTCATTGGTTTCATGCATTTCATGATATGTGTTTTGAGATTCACTGACACCCATTGGGTGTATGTGAGGGACATGTGTTTGTTTCGGAACTTGCAATTGGTGTTCTGTGATGTAATTGCAAATTATGAGTGGGTGGATGCAATACTCGGGTGGGTGTTTTGCATTTGGAGGCTGACCATGGGGACCAGGGATCTAGATTGTGATGACATGTTGGCTGGGGAACATGAGTTGGACATGGGTGGGGGCCTGCTGGCAGGTGCCCCACAGTGCTGGGGGGTGGGGGTGGTGGGGAACATGAGTTGGACATGGGTGGGGGCCTGCTGGCAGGTGCCCCACAGTTCTGGGGGGTGGGGGTGGTGGGGGACATGAGTTGGACATGGGTGGGGGCCTGCTGGCAGGTGCCCCACAGTGCTGGGGGGTGGGGGTGGTGGGAGACATGGGTGGGGGCCTGCTGGCAGGTACCCCACAGTGCTGGGGGTGGGGGTGGTGGGGGACATGGGTGGGGGCCTGGTGGAGGCTGCCCCTGGTGACTGGGGGGGTGGGGGTGGTGGGAGACATGGGTGGGGGCCTGGTGGAGGCTGCCCCTGCACTGCTGGGGGGTGGGGGTGATGGGAGACATGGGTGGGGGCCTGGTGGAGGCTGCCCCTGGTGGCTGGGGGGTGGGGGTGCTGGGAAAGATGGTCGGGGGCCTGGTGGAGGCTCCCCCTGGTGACTGGGGGGGTGGGGGTGGTGGGAGACATGGGTGGGGGCCTGGTGGAGGCTGCCCCTGGTGGCTGGGCGGTGGGGGTGGTGGGAGACATGGGTGGGGGCCTGGTGGAGGCTGCCCCTGCACTGCTGGGGGGTGTGGGTGGTGGGAGACATGGGTGGGGGCCTGGTGGAGGCTGCCCCTGGTGGCTGGGGGGTGGGGGTGCTGGGAGACATGGGTGGGGGCCTGGTGGAGGCTGCCCCTGGTGACTGGGGGGGTGGGGGTGGTGGGAGACATGGGTGGGGGCCTGGTGGTGGGTGCCCCTGCACTGCTGGGGGGTGGGGGTGGTGGGGAACATGAGTTGGACATGGGTGGGGGCCTGGTGGAGGCTGCCCTGGTGGCTGGGGGTAGGGGTGCTGGGAGACATGGGTGGGGGCCTGGTGGAGGCTGCCCCTGCACTGCTGGGGGGTGGGGTGGTGGGAGACATGGGTGGGGGCCTGGTGGAGGCTGCCCCTGGTGGCTGGGGGGTGGGGGTGCTGGGAGACATGGGTGGGGGCCTGGTGGAGGCTGCCCCTGGTGGCTGGGGGGTGGGGGTGCTGGGAGACATGGGTGGGGGCCTGGTGGAGGCTGCCCCTGGTGACTGGGGGGGTGGGGGTGGTGGGAGACATGGGTGGGGGCCTGGTGGAGACTGCCCCTGCACTGCTGGGGGGTGGGGGTAATGGGAGACATGGGTGGGGGCCTGGTGGTGGGTGCCCCACAGTGCTGGGGGGTGGGGGTGGTGGGGAACATGAGTTGGACATGGGTGGGGGCCTGCTGGCAGGTGCCCCACAGTGCTGGGGGGTGGGGGTGGTGGGGAACATGAGTTGGACATGGGTGGGGGCCTGCTGGCAGGTGCCCCACAGTGCTGGGGGGTGGGGGTGGTGGGGAACATGAGTTGGACATGGGTGGGGGCCTGCTGACAGGTGCCCCATAGTGCTGGGGGGTGGGGGTGGTGGGAGACATGAGTTGGACATGGGTGGGGGCCTGCTGGCAGGTGCCCCCCAGTGCTGGAGGTTGGGGGTGGTGGGGAACATGAGTTGGACATGGGTGGGGGCCTGCTGTCAGGTGCCCCACAGTGCTGGGGGGTGGGGGTGGTGGGGAACATGAGTTGGACATTGGTGCGGGCCCGCTGGCAGGTGCCCCACAGTGCTGGGGGGTGGGGGTGGTGGGGAATATGAGTTGGACATGGGTGGGGGCCTGCTGGCAGGTGCCCCACAGTGCTGGGGGGTGGGGGTGGTGGGAGACATGAGTTGGACATGGGTGGGGGCCTGGTTGAGGCTGCCCCTGCACTGCTGGGGGGTGGGGGTGCTGGGAGACATGGGTGGGGGCCTGGTGGTGGGTGCCCCTGGGGGGTGGGGGGGTGGTCGACATGGGTGGGGTCCTGGTGGTGGGTGCCCCTGCACTGCTGGGGGGTGGGGGTGCTGGGAGACATGGATGGGGGCCTGGTGGAGGGTGCCCCTGGTGACTGGGGGTGCAGGGGGACATGGGTTGGTGGGCAGTAGTGCAAGTTGACATGTGGGTTGGCTGGGGGTCATGGCCATGGTGGATGGTGTGCCTGCAGGACATGTGCAGGGTAGGCCCCTGTGGTGTGAGCCACCTGCAGGGGCCGTGGAGGGTGTAGAGGGAACACCTGGGAGGACCCACACGTGCAATTCACGTGTGGTGCTCCCTGCGCACCCCTGTAATACACGTACCCTGATGGAATCGCGTGTGGAACTTCCCGCGCACCCCTGAAATGCGCGTACCCTGCTCGCACGGGCCCAATCGCGTGTGGAACTTCCCGCGCACCCCTGGAATACACGTACCCTGATGGAATCGCGTGTGGAACTTCCAGCGCACCCCTGGAATACACGTACCCTGCTGATGTCGCGTGTGAAACTTCCCCCGCACCACGGAATACACGACCCTGATGAGATCGCGTGTGGAACTTCCCGCGCACCCCTGAAATACACGTGCCCTGCTGATGTCACGTGTGGCAGTTCCCGCGCACCCCTGAGATACCCGTACCCCCAATCGCGTGTGGAAATTCCCGCGCACCCCTGAAATACACGTACCCTGCTGAAATCGTGTGTGGCACTTCCTGCGCACCCCTGAGATACGCGTACCCTGCTCGCACGGGCCCAATCGCGTGTGGAAATTCCTGCGCACCCCTGAAATACACGTACCCTGCTGAAATCGCGTGTGGCACTTCCCGCACACCCCTGAGATACGCGTACCCTGCAGAAATCGCGTGTGGAACTTCCCGCGCACCCCTGAAATACGCGTACCCTGCTCGCACGGGGCCAATTGCGTGAGGTACTTCCCGCGCACCCCAGTGATACACATAGCCCGCTTGCCGTGCTGGTACAGGGTTAGCGCAGCCCTTTGCGCTGGATTGGGTATATTGATGGCTTTTCCCTGCGCAAGAGGCGTTCTTGGGGGGGTAACTGGCGCTGCTGCAGGGTCGCTGCGCCACTGTGCGCCACGGCTGGTTTTGGTGGCTGGAATCCATGAATACGCTGTGCGCGGAAATGGATTTTAGCGCACGCGGCTGGCGCAGGGATTCGCACGCGCACACTGTGCGCCAGCCGCGTGCGCCACTTGTGCGCTTAATTCTATGAATTACCCCCCAAATGGTTTGAATTAGCTCTCTACCTTATAGCAGAAAACAAATACGAAATAACTGCCCCCTTAATACTTTGCAGTTACTGCACTACAAAACTTGACAACAACCAAACTCCTTCACGTGCTATCACAAATAATTTGGAATTATTTCCACTACCAAAACCCCTACAACAACTGAATTTATATGAGAGCATCATAATTCAAACAGTGCACCCATTTCAAGCAATAATACGCCTTCAACCAAAAACAGCAAAATTACCTCCCTCTGAATTAGTGAAAGGTTTTTGGGGAAAAGTAGTGTGTTTACCATTAGATCTAAAAGAAAATGTGCACACTCTGGGAGTGCAACGTCCAATGGAGCAAATTTTATTTATCTTAGTAAATGGTGTACCTACAAAAGACAAAAAAATTTGCCAACAACTGGTAGATTTACATAAAGTTAGACAAGCCTTGCAATATCTAAAAGACAATAATGAATACTACAAAGAAATTAATATTGAAGAAAACTTGAAGGATACCACTGAAATAATTCAAGAGACACAAGAAGCTAGTCAATTTGAGCTCATAGATCCTGCTACAATATCCAATACTTTAGACCATTATACAATTCACCCATGCACTCTAATGACACTGTAGAAGATGCACTAGAAACGTACCAAATGCGTCAAACAAAATGATCACCAATCAGCATATGGGAAAAAAGTATAGAAGCACGTGCTTTTCCTCTACTTTTTCCTACTGGTAAAGGAGGAAGGTCCGATGATAGACCTATTCAAATAACAGCATCAGAATAACGCTCATTAAGGATGTATTCTGAAGATCCCAGATTTAGACAAAATGTGGAATACATATTCCATCTACTCTTTGAAAGTAAACTAGCAACTTTATGTTATGGAGTTGCACACACATTAAAATCAGGATCCCACTTTCAAAATATGTCAGCTACACAATTATTACAAAAAGTGCAACAAAAAGATGAGGTTTTACAATCAAATATTACAAATCTATTAGCAAATATGCGTGGTACTAAAGAATACTGGTTTCGACGTCATGGAGATGTACGTTGTATGATAAGAAACCTTGGCCCACCCACTTGGTTTGTTAGATTAAGTTGTGCAGAATATGCATGGGAAGATTTACATGATTTCCTACGCATATCAAACAAAAACAAAACATACATAGATATACTAACACCTGGAGAACTTTGTTCTCTAGATCCTGTTAATGTTTCAAGATATTTTCACCATCGCTTCATTGCTATGCTATACTTTATTTGTAATAAAACTGCTCCTCCCCTCGGAGAAGTGCAACACTTCTTTTGGAGAAAAGAATTCCAAGCCAGAGGAGCACCACATATCCATATGCTTTTATGGATTAAAGATGCTCCTAAATTTGGCCAAGACAGTGACGCCACTGTTTTACAGTTTATTGAAAAATATGTCACTTGTCAAATTCCATCAGAAGCAACAAATAGTGATCTTCATGCAAAGATTTTACAATTTCAAAGACACAAATGTGAAAAAATATTGTCGTCGCAAATACAAAAACAAAGGGAAATACTACACCAAATGCTGCTTTGGTTTCCCTAGACCGGTTCCAAAAACAGGTCAAGTGAACAACTTCATGTCTTCAGTTAGACATAGTGTTAAAGGTAAATCACCTAAAAATACATATTACATAAAAAGAACAGCAGAAGAAAAATATATCAATGATTACAATGCAATCATTGCCCACTTATGGAATGCAGACATAGATGTGCAGTACATTGCAGACAATTCCACCGCAGTTGCACGATATGTTACAGCATACTTAACCAAAGCAGAAAAAACAGAGCTCAAAGACCTCTGGAATGACCTGTCATCAGACAAAACACTGTCTCAGAAATTATACAGCTTGGGCATAAAAATGCTCTCCCATAGAGAATGTGGCTCCTATGAAGCAGCAGATCATTTAACTGGTACTGCTTTTTATGGAAAATGTGAAAATATAGTATGGCTAAGTCTTGGTCCTGCTAAATCTAGAAAAAGAGTTCTAAAATTATACGATGATATAGAAACAATAGCCAAACATGATCCCAACATCCAAAACATTTTAAAAAACAATTTGCTGGACACATACTACCCAAACAGAAGTACCACTTTGGAAACCATGTGTCTATACCACATAGCCCAAAACTTCACATACAAAAATAATATAAAACCCGATGAAAAAAAAGGTAGAAACAGAGTGACAAATTGTGAAGGCAGTTTAGTAAAACTCACCAAACCAAATTTTATTAATCATATCAAATTGTCATTAAAGACTCCTCAACATAAAGAACTATATTACATGTCCCTGCTACAACTCTTTAAACCATGGAGAAAGGAAGAAGAAATACTAGATAACTATGACTCCTATGAAGACGCTTTCAACGCAAATAAAAGCACTATAACTGATGTAAACTTTACACAGTACAAAACAATGTTGCACAATGAACAGAAACACGAAGAAGAACTGCAGGCCCAACTAGATAAGGACACTCCTGACAGTAGTCAACCTTCTGTAACAGGAAGCCAAGAACCACTGGGAGAGCCACTAATAACAAATGAGGCAGAATTAGCTGTGACAGAAGTAGAAAACACCATGTATCAGTATGGAGATAAAGAAGACTTAACTATACTACAATCAAAACTAAACAATGAGCAACTTAGTTTTTTGAAGAAGTAACAAAAGAAATTGCACATGGTATACAACATGAAAACAAAGAATGCACCTGCCAAAATTACAAACCTATACTACTGTACGTCAGTGGTGATGCTGGTTCTGACAAAACATTCTTAATCAAAATCATCAGTAAATTCCTTCAACAATTGACAAACAACAAACTGTCATCTGTTGTCACTGCCCCCTCAGGTTTAGCTGCCTACAACATAGGTGGTGTCACTTTACACCGATTACTATCCTGCCAGTAGAACACCAAAACAAATTAGACTATTACAAACTTTCTACAGAAGCTGCAATGGAACTACGCAGAGTATTAAAACAAATTAACATGCTACTAATAGATGAAGTGAGCATGGCCTCCAACCTAATTTTGGCCTTAATTCACCTCAGATTACAAGAAGTACTCAAAACAAACTACGAAGACGTCTTTGGAGGAAAACACATTATTATTTTCGAAGATCTTCTTCAATTGACACCAGTGAAAGGTGAGCCTATTTTTAAAACCTTAGGACACAAACTCTGCCGTAAAACTGTTGGCAGCATTGGAAATGTCAACCTTTGGCAACATTTCCAATACAGAGAATTAACAGAAAACATGTGGCAATCTGCAGATCTCACTTATGCCAACATCTTAAAAAGTATTAGAGTTGGTATATTATCTCAAGAAGCACAAGCAATATTGAAAACCCGGCACATTCATGCACTTTATGGTGATAATGCATGTGCTACGGATGTTATGGAACAATTAGCCCACAAAAATGTCAATTGTATGGCCTTAATGCCAACTCTTGCAAGTTGTTTCAAATTCAATGAAACAATGTTAAAAAAAAAATGCAACCAATAATTGAAATTAGCGCCACAGACAAACTAGACATACCTGGTATGACACTACCCATGTGTGAAGAAGCCACAATGAGACTAAATAGTTTAGAAAATTCAATCTCCAACACAGCTGGATTGGAAGAAATATTAAAATTATCCTTAAATTGCAGAGTAATGCTTAAACGTAACCTTGACGTGGATCAAGGACTAGTTAATGGAGCACTGGGTACAGTTGTTGGCTTTCAAACATACCCACGTGACAACAACATTCAGTTTGTCAATATTCTCTTTGACAAACTTTCAGAAGTGAAAATGATAGGACGCTCAACAGCTCGATTCCTTCTCTTCAAAGACATGTATGTACGAAGAGAACAATTTTCTCTAACTCTTGCATACGCAGTCACCATTCATAAATCACAAGGTCTTACCCTAGACAAAGCATTGATCGACATTGGTAACACAGTCTTTAAAGAAGGCATGAGCTACGTTGCACTATCACGCTTACGTACACTTGACGGTCTATTTCTAATCAACTTTGATGCAAGTAAAGTAAACGCTGATATTCCTTGCATTTCAGAATAGAATAGACTTTGTTCACTATACAACCCATCTAAAAACATATCCTATTCCACAAAAAGTAAAATGTTCTAAAAGAAAACTAAATCAAACAGAAATGCAACAGGATGTCACTGCAAATCATCCAAAGAGATTAAAAGAAACTAATACTTCATCAAGTACCACAATCAAAAAAGAACCTATTAGGGAAAGTAAACCAGGTACTTCTTCAAAGAAGGAAGACAAACTCCAAAAAAAGCACTCAGATACAGCACTACCTGGTCCATTTAAACTTTCAAATGTAATTGGTGTAAGTTGCTACGCAAATGTAACAATGAATATTCTATTTCAATTACCACCAGTAGTTGACAACATTTACTTACACAGTAAAGACCAATTGTGTTTGCAAATGTTAGTACTTCATAGAAATGCAACAAACAATCCTGACAACACGTACAGTGTTTATGGAATAAGACAACAATTGGACTACTGTGCTGGAATGGTGAAATTCACTATAAACTCACAGGAAGATCCACAAGAATTTCTAATGTACTTACTACAACTACTGGAAAACAAAAACATACCTATAATTGAAATCTTCCAGATTTCATACATGTGGAAACATACATGCACTCTGTGCAACAATGTGACACAAGAACAAATCCCCAATGAGCGCTTTGTGTATGTATCAATGCCTAATTGTGAATCCGTTCCATTTCAGCAACTTGTACAAAATGCAAACCATGGTAGATTATGTACTACCTGCAATTCGGATAATCGCTCCACCTTACTAATACAAACACATAGTAAATACGTAATACTAATGCTTCTATGTTACAATGTAGATTGTACCAAAAACAACTGCAAGCTGACTGGATTCACACATGGTCACACATGGTAAAAAAACCTTCACAACAATAGGTATAATCTACCACACAGGAGCCACAACCAATGCAGGTCATTATAGTACATATATAAAAATAAATGTGGTTGATGCGAATGTAATGATAGTACCATTACTCTGAAGCAGAGATTACCTGCAAATCTTAACAACGCCTATTTAATGTTCTTAAAACCAAAATTTATTAACTAAACTGTACTTAAACATTAACTAAACTTCTATTAGAAAACCAACAGCTATATAACTGCCCCAAGATTCTACAGCAACTAAACAGATAAATGAATACCACTAAATTATATCAAAAAATAAACAGTTAGAATATGCCAACTGGTATCTAACTACCCCAAGATTTTCAATAACCAAACAGATAAATCAATACCACTACATTATAACAAAAAATAGACAGTTAGAATACGCCAACTGGTATCTAACTACCGCAAAATTTTACAATATCCAAACAGATAAATCAATACCACTTCATTATAACAAAAAATAGACTGTTCGAATATGTCAACAGGTATCTATCTAACTGCTCCAGAAATCTGCAACAAGCCAATATGTAGAGCATTAGACAGAAACAACAAGTGAACACTGAAAACAAACAAACAAATAGACTGTAGCATAATAAAAAAAGTTTTTTTTTAATCCAACATGGATTTTTTTTTCTCCCACAGACCCAATGATTTTAGCAACAAACACAGAAACTGGGCAAATTGCACAGTACACTGGTTTGTAACCTACTAAATATGAGGGTAAAAAAAAATGTTATTATTCAAAGTTATAAAGTGTTACAAAATACCAATACTAACATGATCTTTTCTTTTATCACAGAAATAAACAAGAAATACATGTAATCCAGTTGTTAAACCAAACAGTAAGTATATTATATTAAGTACAACCATCACAGCAAATCACACCAATAGTGACTTATAATTTTGCTGCCTATAAATTTGATCTTGTCCTTGCACCCAAGACTATAGACCCTGCCCACAAACACCACAGCATATCACACCCATAGTGATTTATAACTTCATTGCTTATACATTTGTTCTTGGATCCCAAAGTTATAAGCCACTATGGGTGTGATATGGTGCAGTGGTTGTGGCCAGGGCATAGAGTCTTGAGTGCATGGCCATATGGCCATGCTCCCAAGACTCTTTGCCCTGGCCACAACCACCGCAGCATATCACACCCATAGAGTCAAACATTTTAACTATGCCATATGGACACTTTTAATGTGCAAGGACATCATGAGTGTTCTTAGAACAGTTTCAACTTGCCTACAGACAGTACGAGCAGACATAGCATCCTCAGGACACCCTCATTTCGTTTATTTACGAACATCCCAGGACACATAATGTGTTCTAAGAACAGTTTGAACGTGCTTGCGAACATGTGTTCTTAGAACAATTTCAACTTGCTTGCGAACAGAACGGACAGGCATTGCGTCCTCAGGACACCCCCATTTTATTTATTGACGAACATCCCAGGACACATGATGTGTTCTTAGAACAGTTTCAACTTGCCTATGAACAGTACGGACAGACATAGCGTCCTCAGGACACCCTCATTTTGTTTATTTTGGAACATTTCAGGACACCGCCAGTGTTTTTAGAACACTTTCAGCTTGCTTGCGAACAATACGTACAGGCGTAGTGTCCTCAGAACAGCCCCATTTTGTTTATTTAGAACATTTCAGAACATCTGCGTTGTCCGCTGACAAAGTGAACACAAGAGGGGGGTCTACCACCTAAATAAATACAATATTTAACCCATCTCTTACTCCCCCACCCTCCCCAAACACTTTTACACACCAACACACTCTACTAAATAGTATTTTTCCACCAAGTTTTACTGCGCTGTCCGTGGACATCTGCAAATCCAAGATGGTGGGCGTTCCCGAATATCTGATGCGCTTCACGCTCTTCACCGTCCAATCAAAGAACACGTTACATGTCCCTGGACATACACGCAAGCCGGTTGGCCAATCAGGACACTGTCCGCGGAGCGAACAGGGAAATGTCTTCGTGGACCGAACATAGATATCACAAATTTTTTGTGACCTACTTTTTGGTCATTTTAGAAAAAACTACTGGACGGATTTTCACCAAATTTATAAAAGCATGCTTTCGGGACCAAGCCGCTGCTCCTGGTCCAAATTTGGTGAAAATCCGTCCAGTGGTTTGGCCTGAAGGCGTGAGCAAAGTTTTTTCCCCATTCAGTCTATGGGAAAAACAGTAGTTTTGGGACCCCCCCTATAACTTTGCCCCCCTGGACCAAACCTCACCAAATTCAGAGGGACCCATATACTTTTTTTGCAAAGTTTGGTGAGGATTCGTCCAGGGAGCGCGTAAAAAATACTCATGGTAAAATACTCATGGTCCATGATCTAATGAAATCCTACAATGCTACATGATGCATGAGGCTCCATCAGCAGCAGTCGACTGTCCCTGCCTCCCTTTTGTGGGGATTTTGTGGGGATAGTGATGTGTGTGCTTCTACCGACCAGCTGCGTTCTACCCACACTATGTCTGAGGCACCTTCTGGTACTGGCGGCGGTGGATGGCCCCTACGGATCCATTGGCATTCCAAATGTATCAGCGGAAGCTGGTGAACTTTATCAGACGAGGACATTCATATTTCCCTTGAATTAGCACAAGGGATGGAACATAGCAAGGCACCCTTAAATAATGTAAGTTGGGTCTGGTAGATTTCTGGCAAGACCTTTTTTAACATTATGGATTGAAATAGGGGATGTTGCAGCTCAATTTACGAGAATAAATTGGTTAAATGTCATACAATTTACAATCTTTTCATGAGGGAAGCACTTGGAAAGATCCAATAATCATCTGATCTCCACCAATATTTCTATAATGCCTGAGCCCCAATATATGTCAGCATTGCCATTGTTAAACACTTTCCTTATGGCACACACACCATACATGCCGGTTTTCCCATTGTAAAAACGTTCATGCTGCTGCACCTATTATATACTACTGTAAAATGACCATAATGGCTCTTCTCACAATATATAGTCAACATTCCCACTGTCAAATATTTCTATGATGCTGGTGCCCAGAGTGTGCATCAACATTACCACTGTACAACTTTCAAGATGCCACTGCTGCATCCACAATAAATGCCAGCACTGTACAATGTACCAGTATTTTTATGACAGTTTATTTGGTTATATGTCTAAATCTTGAAAACTACAGAAGATTTTTGTGGGTAAAAACAGCTTCTCTCCAAATGTGTTTGAATGTTGTTAAACCATCATGTGTGTTTGTTTAGAAAACGCATGTTACCGCTTTTAGTGCTCTGAATGTTTTGTTTGTCTGCTAAATACCTCCATTCTGTACATTTAGTTCTGCATGTTTTAAGAATTACTGCATTTTCCATGAATGTTTATTATTTTTTCTGATTAATACTCATTGTATTTTCAAGCACTATAGTATTATTCATGAATAACTATCTTTTGAATAATCTTGAATATAATTATTTCTGATAAATACTACTATTTTTATTTTAATTGTATAATAATTGTATTTTTCATGTAGTGCTACTTTGAATAATCTTTAATTTTATTCTTTCTGTGCAATACACAATGAATTCTATTCCTAATTTTGCATGAGTTGTGTTGTTTATCTTGAATATTAATAATTCAGATCAACACTAATTGTATTTTTATTTCTATTATATTTTCTAATTCGTACTTAGTGAATGGATACATTTGTGAATGGGGATACATTTGTGAATGGGAGTGAGATTAGTTGAAAAAATCGCAAGGGAGAAATTTGGCAAATTACTATGCAATGATCATTAAATCAAAAGTGAAAAAATAAAACATACTGAGAAACTGCCAATTTTGTATAATTTAAACTAGTAGAGACAAGCAGAATTAGTAATTTGTCAATTTCAGCTTTCAGAAAACATTTGCAACAGCTGCAGCTCACTCCAATTCTCAGGGAGAAATACATTCATAAACAAAGTTACAATATGAACATATGTTCCTGAACAAACAAGTGAATACAGCATAGTTCAGGCATACTGATATTTAACTTTTTCTTCCATTTTTTTTTAGAAAATCAGTAAAGATTCCACTTTCGGAGAAGTCAACCCAAAACAAAGGCACAATAGAAGCAAGCTACAGCGAGAAAGATAGTGCCCAACTCCAAGAACCTCAACAGTGTGATTCTGTCTGGTGATAAACTATTCAATTTGTTTTGGAATAAATCTACGGCAACAGTCACTGCCAGATGTACTTGGTGCAAGAACTTGTATTAAGCCCAGGGGCCGGATTACAGAAATGTTGCACCGGTGCAAGTGCAAAGTTTGCACAGTATTAGCACTAGGGCAATGTTTGCCCTGTTTTAAAAAAAACACTGGGGCATATTAGGAATCTATTGCACCATGACAAGTGCAGTTTGGCAGGGTATAAGCACCAGGGAAAAAATTACCCTCCGGCAAAAAAGATAAATTTTCACTGCATTATTACAACATGGCAAAGTCTGCCCTAGTGCTAATACGGAATGGTATTAGCACTAGGTCAAACTTTGCCCTTTTAAAAAAAGATATTGAAAATGTATTTTTTTTTTGCACTGTGGCAATGTTTGCCCTGGTGCTTATACCCTGCCAAACTGCACTTGTCATGGTGCAATAGTTTTCTACTGTGTCCCATTGTTTTTAAAAATAGGGCAAACTTTGCCCTAGTGCTAATACCGTGCAAACTGTGCACTTGCACCGGTGCAAAGTTTCTGTAATCTGGCCCCAGCTGGTCAAAAACCATTGCTTCAACTGCCATACGACAAAAATCGTTGCCAGCAAACAACTTTCAAAATGTGCCATGACGAAGGTGCAATCTTGCCAAAACGTTTGGATGCCTTAAACCAGAAGTATTGTTGGTAGCGAAACTACATGCAATAGCAGATGGCAATTACTATGTTGTGCTCTGTTTTACACATTGCTTGAAATCCGTACTACTAAAAAGAGATAGAGGTTGAGAAAGTAGTTGTTGTATGTCACAACATCTGTAGCCATTGCAGCCATTCTGTTAAAGCATGAAAGACTCTGAGATGATGACTGCGAGCAAAACATTCTTTCCCCGACCAAACCTTAACAAAACATAAAAGAAACAGAGTGATCTTTGACTTTGCCTTCAAGGCAATGGGGTCTCCGTAAATGACTCATCAAGCTTCCAGCACCTGTTGAATCTGCTATACAGGCTGTCATTAATGTTAGCACTTCCATCAGTGATATGTTCTCTCTGGTTTATATGCTCAACGAACAGATTGTGAGCATTAGGAAAGGAGAGGAGAGCCAGTATTAATATAAGAGTGGGTGGTCCCGAGTAGGTCATCTGTGCCACAACTTGAAACCCATGCTACAGATCTCATGTTGCCTATTTTCAGGTGGTGAAAGTGCAAAATACAGGATCCCTGACCAACTTGCGGTACAAGAGAAGGAGAGATCTCAATTGCAACCTGCCAGGAAAGAAACTGGAAATATGTCCTCTTCTTCCATCTCCACGCACACCATACACAGTGGTGAGCACACCCACTGTCAGTGCACATGACTTGCCTCACCTACCCACCACTGTGAGCACACCCACTGTCAGTGCACATGACTTGCCTCACCTACCCACCACTGTGAGCACACCCACTGTCAGTGCACATGACTTGCCTCACCTAGCCACCACTGTGAGCACACCCACTGTCAGTGCACATGACTTGCCTCACCTACCCACCACTGTGAGCACACCCACTGTCAGTGCACATGACTTGCCTCACCTACCCACCACTGTGAGCACACCCACTGTCAGTGAACATGACTTGCCTCACCTACCCACCACTGTGAGCACACCCACTGTCAGTGCAAATGACTTGCCTCACCTACCCACCACTGTGAGCACACCCACTGTCAGTGCACATGACTTGCCTCACCTACCCACCACTGTGAGCACACCCACTGTCAGTGCACATGACTTGCCTCACCTAGCCACCACTGTGAGCACACCCACTGTCAGTGCACATGACTTGCCTCACCTACCCACCACTGTGAGCACACCCACTGTCAGTGCACATGACTTGCCTCACCTACCCACCACTGTGAGCACACCCACTGTCAGTGCACATGACTTGCCTCACCTACCCACAACTGTGAGCACACCCACTGTCAGTGCACATGACACTGTGAGCACACCCGCTGTCAGTGCACATGACTTTCCTCACCTACCCACCACTGTGACCACACCCGCTGTCAGTGCACATGACTTGCCTCACCTACCCACCACTGTGAGCACACCCACTGTCAGTGCACATGACTTGCCTCACCTACCCACCACTGTGAGCACACCCACTGTCAGTGCACATGACTTGCCTCACCGATGTCTCATATATCACCAGTGAGCATCACTTGTTTGAGCCTGTCTTCTACAAGATCATTGCAAGTTCAGGAAAAACCACAAAACCCGATGTGGAAAAGCTTAGCCAAATGAGGATTCAAGACTCAGCCAATAGAATAAATGTCCATATGAAGACTTATAGCAGAGGACATGCTCAAGCATTATCTAAGAGATAATGAGCTGCTGACTATATATTACAATTCTTTGCATTACCGAACCGTTAAAATAAAGCAATGCTTAGCAGCCTGGCAATCAAATACCGACTGTGTCCTGCGGCTGGAATCAACTCTGAATGTGTTTTAAGTGCAGTAGGCAATCAAGAGACACAGAAAGACGAGCCGGCTACCAAAAATATAGAAATTCTAATCATGCTGTAGAAGAAACAGAATTTTCTACTCTACAAATAAGCTAGTTCCAAATGATGAGGATTTGGAGAAAACGCAACGGGGAAACTGAACATATTTATGCTGCTGATGATGTCTTAGATTAGAGTGCCATCATCCATGTTGCTGCTTGGGGAATGGCGCAGCCATCTGCACTGAAGAGACCGGGGTACGGTAAACATGGAAGGAATTTGTAAGAACTATATTAAATCAATGTCGATATGTGTATTATGTTATGAGTTCCATTTTCAAAAGTGAAAGTTACATATAGCTCATTTGCATTTTTTATTTGTATTTTTTATTTTTTATTTGTGTTTATCAAATGTCTTTGATTTTACAAACAGGACCACGGGTGAGTAGCTATTCTAGTCTGCCTGTCCGAGGGATTGCCGTTTGCGTGTGTTTATTGATCTTTCTGGAATAGTGAGTCAGTGTTCAACTAACAGTTTTTCTGGTGGATTTTCTTCTCTAAGACAATTTGCTAGAGCCGCTTCGAGAATCTTTGCTGGCGCGATTGTCCAGCTGGTTTTGTTTCCACTACAGAGTCTGTTCCACCACGTCTCCTCTTCATGTAGATCAAATGGTTTTAGTAGCAGAGTTACATAGGCTTACCTCAGAACAGTTGTTTTCGTGCATTTTGTTAGAAGTTGGCGGACAGTTTCAATTTGTGTGGGGTCTTTGCAAAGTCTGCAAATGTTGGCTTTTGATAGACCTCTTATTGCTTTGATTTCGTTTGTTGGTAAGAGATTAAGGGCCTCATTACACGGAAGGTGGTAAACCAAGGTGCTACTAGCACCTTGGTCCATGCCGGTAAATTACCGGTACCGCCATGGAGGAAAGGGGAATTACCGCCCTATTCCAAGGTTGGCAGGGCAGTAATTCCCCCTTCCTACATTGCCCTTCCCCATTCCCATTTTTGCCCCATAGGGCATAATGGGAATGGGGAAGGTGCTAATTACGGTACCGCAAATTGCGGTACCGTAAATAGCACCCTGGTCCCTTTGCGGGTTCATTTTTTAATGCCTGCTAAAAGCAGGTGTTAAAGTACCAACCCGCAAAGGGACCTTGTAATAAGGCGGTAAGGGTTAACGGTCACCGGTACCCTTACCGGGGACTGTTAACCCTTACTGCCTACCGTGTAATGAGGCCCTTAATCTTGCCCTTATAAAAGTTTGTCTTAAAGTCTTGTTGGGGAATCTTTTGATGACAGGATCATTTTCATTTAATTTTTTATTTTGCTGTGGCAAGTGGCCAAGGAGTTTGATCGATTCCGCTTTGTCTTGTGTGAGTATCCAATGACGTTGGGCCGTCTTTTTCTTAACTTTTGTGGGATTTAGGAAGAGGTCTTCTTTGGAGCAGCCGATTTCTTCCAGGATGTTTTCTTTTTCTGCTACCCAGGCTAATAGTGCCTTGCATTGACCTCTCTGGATTTCCTGTTCAATCAGTTTGTATTGTGGGGGAGCTTCCGGCATGATTGCTTTTCCGTATAGTGCCATTTCATTTGTGTCCACTGCCGCTTTCAGAGAGGATAGTCCTAGTTCTCTTCTGATTGCCGCGATTGGTGCAGATTTACGGAGTTGCAATATTTCTCTCCAGAAGAGGCCCTCAAGCTTGTCCCTGATTCCTGGAGGTATTTTGAAGAAAACTTCGTCCTGTATGTCAAGGAGGGGGTCACTTTGGCTTTGAAGAACTTTATGGCTGGCAGTAGCGAGAAGCAGCCAAATTTACTATCCATGGCTCGTCCCTGAGCCGCTAGTTTCCTGTTTCTTTCCCATAGGTTGTGTTGCATTGTTGCCTCGTTCCCCGTGCTGTCGATCACCACTCCTAGATATTTGAAGTCTTTTACGACTTTGATTTTGATGTTCTCGATGTTCCAGTGGTGTGTTTTCTTTCTGGCTGCTGTTTTTACGAAAATCAGTATTTTTGTTTTTTTCAAGGTTGTTTTTGGAAATGTAACTTGCGAGATTGTTTAGTTGGCGTTGCAGCCCTATGGGGGTTTGATCGAGGAGAATGATGTTGTCTGCATATAACAGCCTTGGGACCGGGATGCCTCCTAGTTTTGGTGCGAAGGTTCTAAGCTCTTTGCCAGAGTCTTTGAAGTCGCCAAGGAAGACTGTAAAAAGGGCTGGTGCTAATGGACATCCTTGCTTTACATCTCTTTTAGTTTGATTTCTTCTGATAGGGCTCCTGTGGGATTTAGCTTCACCCTCATGGATGTGTCCCAGTGGAGGGCTTTTATTGGGTGGAGGAGCTGGCTTGGGCATTGCCATTCTTCAAGTTTTGCCCATAACTTGCCACGGTCGATCTTGTCAAAGGCCTGTGTTAATTCGACAAAAGCTACGAAGACCTTGAGATGTTTTGCACGGGTTTTATTCTTTACGATGTTTAATGTCATGATGTTTACTGATGTTCCAACGTTCTTCATAAAGCCTGATTGGAAGGGATCCCAGCTGGCTGAGTTCTTTGCCCATTTTTGAAAGCCTTTTAGTATGAGAGAACCATAGATTTTCCCAATTGTGTCCAGTAGAGCTATTGGACGGTAATTGCTCGGTTCCGATCTGTCTCCTTGTTTAAAGATCGGTACCATTGTCGCCATTGTCCAGGACCGGGGTATCGACTTAGTGGTGGCTGTTGCTTCAAAGACAAGGCTAGTGAACTCGGCCCATTCCTTGTGGTTGCTTTTCAAGTCGATGTTGGTTATTCCATCAGGACCTGGTGCTCTGCTTGCTTTTAATTTGCTGATTGCTTCTTCAATATCTTCGACATTTGAGAGATCTACCCAGGCAGAAGACCCTATGTGAGTATTCGCGTGCACGAGCCTTGAGGGATTTGGAACAGAGCAGAGAAGTGGCTCTTCCATCGTTCTTCGCTCACCGTGTTAGCTTGCTTGTGGTCTCGCTTTCCGTCCATCGTTTTTATGAGTGACTAGAATTCTCTGGAGTTTCTTCCCACTACCTGTGGGTAGAGTTTCATGCGGTAGGATTTCAGCCAGGATTTATACTTTCTTATTTCTTCGTTTAACCTTTTTTTGATGGAAGTTTGTTCTGGATTTTGAGGCCTGCCTGTTAGGGAGAATTCTCTGTTTAGGCTGAATTTCCTAACCTAGTGAGTCCCCCAGCAGCTTTGCTGGATTTTTGGGGTTTATTCTTTCTCCTGCCAAGAGTGAGACTCTTTTACCCTCACTCTTGGGCATGACTTGAGAGTGTTTCTGTGACTTGCTATGTGCTTATGGGCTATGGGGTATTTTTTCCCCATAGGCTATCATTGGTTTTTGAATGTGTGTTACACAGCACCCTCAGTGCAGTAACACAGGGGTGTCATAGTGACCCCCAAACATAGACTCCACACCCTGGGACTGAATACTGTCTCCCTGGGTCTGTAAAGTCACCATTGACTTTACTAGTCTTAACTTAGGAACTTAACCAGTACAAACCATCATACTGTGGAAGTACTGGTAGGGGCAATTAGATTGCCCCTGGGTCTGTTGTCGAGGGGGTACTGTCCCGTCCCCCCTCGCCGAGTTTTTGGCTGGTGGCAGTGGATACCACGGAAATATTCCACCGGAATATTTCCCAATGGGATTTCCCATTGATTTTTATGCACCACTTTTTGGTGCAATGTTAAAGATACCGCCGGTTTATTTATTTAATATAAATTCACCGGTTGGGATTTTTTGACAGAACTCACTGCCAAAATGGCGTCTAGGTTCACTTCAGTAACCCTGAACCCGAGTCGAGCCTTTGTTCCACTTTTGGCGGGCTTCTGCACAGAAGCCCTCCAAAGTGGTGTCATTCTGTCTGGGTACCACAGGGGGTGTGAGAGGGGGTTTAGGCACCCTGGACTGAGTTGCCTTGGCAACTCAAGTCGCACTCTTGTGTGATTGGCCCAGTGGTGAGCCCCCCGGCTCACCACTTAGCATGTTTGAGTGACAGCTAGGACTGGTGAATGGGGGTTTGCTGCATAAAAGCAGGGCTTTGGGGACTGGAACTTCAGAAGTCGCCACAGGACCTAAGAAGCCGAAGAGGGAGAAGCCGAGCCGACCTGCCAAGACGACACCACCGGTGGAGCCCTGCGGAACCGTCTCACCACTTTTCCCAACGACAGAGGAGATCTCCAGCCTGGAGAGTCTTCTTCCCTTGACTGGTGGGGACAACCAGTTTCTGCCTTCTTTTTGCCTCCCTGAAGCATCTCGTGGCCGCCTTGCCTGTGCCAAGCACCCCGGCAACCGGGATACCACTTTTTACCTCAACCGCGAAAGAGGGGTAACATCCTTTTAACTGGAAAACTCCACGGCTGGTTTCTTCCCTGGTAGTGCAATGACCTTCAGCTTTCCTCCACGTCGAGATCTTCTCTTCCTCTGGACGACGCCGCAACTTGCACTCACTACCAGGAACAACTGCCACCGCTGGAGGATCCTTTCCATTTTAAAGGTACCGTGTTCCGCCCGGCTTCCCTTGCCACCGATTGTACGAGGTAGATTTAGCCCTCGGCTCTCGAACCTGGGTAAGCCTGGGACACCCTAACTAAACTTTTCTAAACTTAGTAAAACCTTTTCTACTCACCTGTAAAGACTTGTGACATTGTGTGATCTTGGACATATTTTCGCCTGGCTCTCCCTAAAGTGGGCCTAGCAACCGAACTTCCTTGCTCCTCAATAGACTGCCTTCCTACACTTACTGTGAACCTCTGAAAAGTGTTTTGCCTTGCTGTTTTCATTACTTCTGCCTTTTCCCTCCCTTTTTAACTAACTTGTTGGAGTGCCATCTAATGTTAAGCGCTCACCTCTGTCTGGAAATATGTGGTGTTAACTTAGACTTGTCCAACAAATAACTAGGGATGTACATATAAGTAATAGTGACTGTGTTTTGACTTACTTACCTTTTCTGTGCTAGTGTAATTTATGAGTGTGTCTTTTAAATAAATAATTATATACTTTTACACCTAGCTCTGGTCAGTGTTTGCTTGTACTACTGTGCCTCTGTACCTATTATGTATGCTCTATATACTGCCTAACTCTTCTTGAGGGAAGTCTGACTGCTCAGCCACAGCTACCAGGTAAATCTGGGTGGTACAGACTGCTACCAAGTGGGTTTACTGCCAAACACCTGTAGTCTTAAATCTTTTGCAGTGGTCCCAGAGGGAACTGCACAGGTTTCTGCCTAACACTGCTGTTTTAGTTTTCTTAGTTCCCGGCGTCTGACTACCAGTATTTTATCATACCGGTGGGGCCCTTGGTTGCTTTGTTTTGGATGTTTGGCGGGATTTGCCTGATACTGAATCGGCAGCGGTTGGTAGTCTATTTCCACTCTGCGCCTATCAGGTTCTTTTCCCAGTTTATTTTTGTAATTTTAAGTCAACTCCGCTATCGTTTTTCCAGTGAGTTTTAAGCGGTTTCCTTGGGCGGACACTTCCACCGCTTCCGTCATTGTTGGATTTTCCAGGTGTTGTGTGGACCATGTTATTTGTAAGATGTTGTGGTCGCTTGCATCATTTTGTAGCACCTCAAATGATGTTATGAGATTTAGCATTTCTTCAAAAGCGACTATCTAGTCAATTGTTCCTGATTGAGCTTCTCGTTTCTAAGTTGGCATTTGGAGACTAGTTGTTGACAGTTGTGCCGTGCTATGGAGGTTTCTTGAGTTCATTGATTTTAACCATTTCTGGCCTCTTAAATATCCTCTGGAGGAGGTGTTGGCTGATGATAGAGGAGGGGTGGTGCTCAGGCATTTGGAATTCAAGTCACCGCAGATAACTAAGTGAGTGTTCTCACATTTTACTTGTGTCTCGTCTATTTCTGATTCGATTAATCGTGGGAAATTGTCGTCTTCGTTTGTATCTGGATTCCAGTAAGTTGTTATTGTTACAATTTGAGTCTCCATGGTTTTGTTTTTTGGTTTAGATGAGCCCACCTCACTTGGACCGAAAGATGACTCTGCAAGGTGGAAAGTTCCTTTTCTATGGACAGGCCCCTGCCTGACCGAACTGCGATTAAAGACCAGATGATGGGTGGCCTCTTTTGCCTCTTGAGGCTGGGGACGTTGTTATTTAGTATCCGTCCATCGCCGGCGTAGATGTGAGCCAGGTCTCTTGCAGTGCTAAGATGTCGAAATCTCCTAGGTTTGTTTTTCCTGTTGTCATCAGGTGTTTAAAGCCTCGTGTGTTCCTTTTTTTATTTAGGAGACCCTGTTAAGAGGGTAGTCAATGTGCATTTTGAGGGATGATTGCAGCGTCATGGTTTGCTTTTGTTTTGATCCTGGGGTGAGTCGACTAGGGACTGTTTGGAAAGTGAGAGGTCTGCTGCTTGGAGGATTGAGAGTCTTCTTTGAGTTCTGTGAGCTGATAACCTCTTTGGTGTAAGTCCTCATTTGTCCCTTTGGACTGATTTATTTCTGCCATTTCTTTTATGTGGATGTAGGCTTTTGCCTTATGGTCTTTGTGATATGGTTCTACTAAAGTAATGAACTCTGGTCTCAGATTTGTGAGGGCTCTGATGTTTCTGAAGATCTTCATTAGCGTCCATCTGTTTAAAATTACTGCTTCGTGGTGTTGGTCAGTTTGTTCTATTTTAAAAGTTTTTGTCTGGGCCCGTTTGTACTTTTCAGTTTGAGAGATCCACGTTTTCCTAGGAATGGCCCGCTGGCCTTTTTTTCTTGATTGAGAGCGACTTATTTGTCTGTGAGCGGGCGCTCTTTCTTTTAGTCTTTTGGGGGTGTTTCTCCTGTGATGGTTATTTTATTTGGGTTTGAGGTCTTGTCTGTTGTTTGAGGGCGTTGCTTGTCTCCTCTGATGAGCTGAAGTGTCTGTTTCTTGTTGGTACCGGCCGGATGGGCCTTTTGGGTATCTCAAGGTTGTTCTTGAGTGTCGACGTTTTGGTGATGGGCTGTCATGCCTTTTTTTTGTGGGTGATGTTATTCAAAGTGGTTTTGATGGTGTGGGTTCTGTGTTGCGTTCTGTGCTCTTTATGGCATCTAGGACCAGTGTTGAGTGTGTTGTCAGATCCATTGAGGTTTTGTCCACCATAAAATCTTCGATTGATCGTGGCGATTTTTGATATTGTTGTTTTTGGGATTGTTGTGTTAGCGGTGGGCTTTATCGTTGGTCGATGGTTGAGGCACGGTTTCTGGGTTGAGTCTTAGCTAAATTGTCCTTCTCTAAAGTCGTACTTCCGTTTCTTTGGTTGCTTTATTTTTTTTTACCACTGGGATTTTTTTTTTAAGTTGCTGGTGCCTGTGAGAGGCTTCAGTCTTTGGAGGTGATCCTATTGTTATGCAGTCTTCCTATGTATTGCTTTTTCTTTCTTTCCAGGGGTTTTCTTTGTTTTTGGGCCTTCTTGTGGCCTGCTACAGAAAGTGAAAATCTGTTGACTTGTTGGCTGCTCTGTTTGGGTTTCAACGGTTGACTGGTGTTTTTGGACTTCACATTCCGATCTTGTGGTGTGATCTTTTGGTTTTGCCTCTTGTTATTTGGCCATGGTGAAGCCTTCTAGGAAAATTAACTTTGTATGCATGAGAGCAGTTAAGGTTGTGTGGTCCTTTAGCGTGTCATTAAGTGCCTCATAGAGTTTTACGAACGGTGCTAGGGCTATAGTTATAGCCGACATTATAGTCATCATGTCCAGTTTTCTTGAGGGTGTATCGGTTGATATCGAATGACTTTTTCTTCCATGTCTTACTGGTGTTGTTTGAATTTGGTCTGGTCTTGGTCTTTTTGAAGGGTAATTTTGTGCTGGAAGACTTTCTCTTTGTGCCCTCTTTGAGGAACTTGTGATCGGGGCCTTGGTGTATAGGAATCTCCCAGTCAACTACTGCTTCTGTTGCTGGGAGGGCGTAAGCTTGCTCGGTTTCTCTGCGGGAGTCTTTCTTGAGTGTTATATCCTTCGAGTGAATGCCTAGTGGGTTGGTGTTTTGCTTGTGCACTGACTCCATGATGGCTGCACGAGATGGCGAATTTGCCACCAAAGGGATTCTGGTTTTGTCATAGCGGGGGTCAGCAAGAGGCCGGTGGTTGAGCACCTGGGCTCGGGGCTTGCGGTGTTGACGTACTCAAATTAGTTGTGTTCGCTGCTTCCAAGAATTCAGTTTGAAGATTATTGAGGTTATGTTTCAGATGGGCATCTGAGTTTGCACTGATTGTCGTTATTGTTTTGTTTTCAGAATGTTTGGAGTTCGTTTTGGATACTTTTGGGGCAGGTACAGGGTCGTTGAAGGCTTCCAGTATCTCATTGTCCGTTAGTTCATTAAGATCTTCGTGTTTCCTTTTGCTTTGCCTTGAGAAAAAGTCTTTCAGCGAGTTGCAAAATGTAATTTTTTAGTAGGGCTTCATTTGTTGGGTCTTGCTTTGTTTTGCATTGTTTATGATTTTTTTGAGGTTTTCTTTGTTCTTGAAGGCCGTTTGTGGATGTTGCTTTGTGTGTTTTTAGTCCACTGTGAGCCGAACGTTTTTTTTAATTGGGTATTTCAATTGATTTTACACCTTTTTTCGCACGCATTTTCCTGTCAACCTTTGTTGGCTAGTTCGGGTTTTCCCCTGTCACTAAACAGATGTGTTCCTTCTATAGCTGCTAGGGGTGCACTTCCGGGAGCTGGAGGCTCCGAGGGTGGCAGCGGGGAGCGGGAGGCTGAGCGATGCGAGGTTCAAACTCCGCCTCAGCCCACCCTTCCTCGCCGGCTGCTTCTCCCTGGCTTTTTGCCGCATGGATTTGTGCGGCCACAGTCTTGGGCGCGCCCCCGCTGTGAACAGGTACTGCCGCGTGCGCTAAGGCCAGCCAGGACCTCGGCTGGTGTTCCATCGCCAGGATCTCGCGGTCGCTGCCGCTTACAGGTAAGAGCAAAAGCTCGGCTCCACGGCTCCGATTTGCACTATGGGCTGGCTCGCAAGCGTTTGCTTCCCCGGTTGGAGCGAGGTTCCTCGCAGCCTGTCCTTCGACATGCTGCACTGGGCTGCTGCCAACTGGGGGGCTTGGTCATGAGGTCAGCTCTTCTGTCAGATCCTTTTGTGCTGGGTCACCGCTTTTTTTGTTAGATGCCTGGGTGGCGGTTGAATGCCGTGTTGCCTGATGTGCTTGTTCTTGTGGTGACCCCTGCTTGGTTTGGCAAGCTGCGCCCGGTGAGGTGATTTTGTCCATTGTTGCCACACTGGCCGCACAGTTTTTGCCCCCACTTGGTGCTGTATACTTTGGGAGCGGCGATTTTGGGCCCATGTTAGATAGGCCTGGGAGGCGTGCTCTGGCAGTTTGTTTTGGGGGAAGGTTGCTGATTGATTGGAATATTGGACGCGAACTTCTAAGGCGTCCTTTTTCCGCATCTTCGATTTCTGGTGGCGAGCATTGCGAGTTCATTGTTTTCCTTGTATAGCAGCCCAGGCAGCCCTTCAGTCCTGACAAGGACTGCAAAGACTGCTCAACTCTGCTCAAACTCCACGACCGCTCCGCGGTGCTGGATAGGTTTTGTAGGTCCTCCCACAAAATGGTGGGCTGCTAAAAGGAGTGCTGAGAGAGAGGCACGCTGGAGTCTTCTGCAAAGACTGCTCAACTCTGCTCGAACTCTGCGACCTCTCCGCGGTGCAGGGTACGTTTTGTAGGTCCTCCCACAAAATGGTGGCCTGCTGAAAGGAGTGCTGAGAGAGAGGCAGGCTGCAAAGACTGCTCAACTCTGCTCGAACTCCGCCATTTGCATTTTAGGAAATCCTTGTTCCACCAATTAAAACACTATGAATTACACATCATAGCACAACAACAACATGAGCTCAACTACCTCAGGTTTAATGTATTTCTCCCATCAACAGGACTAGGTTCCGGTTTCTCATGTGCTCTTCTTAGAATAACTTTTATCTACATGCTTCCCTTCACATTCTTATGTAATTTATTTTTTGAGGGCACCCTGTTTTTACCATAACTTGTAGATGACTGAGTTAAGAGAAGGAAGCAGGCAAGTAGTTTGCATGCTGGTACATCAGTATTGTTGATGAACATCAAACATCTGCTGGAGATGGAAGCACTGAAAGCACTGGAGATGTACGCATAACCAGTGTCATTCTGGGGAGCTTGCACATTCAGGCATTTGAATATTCAGCAGATCCACATGTGTGTCGCATGTCTCCTTCTGTCTCACAAAGCAGCCACCTTTATTCAAACCTGCTATGACCTTTGAAGGCTTCTGCAAAGTCTCAATCCTGGAAGGTAGGAGAACAACAGTGATCGGCAGGCAGTATGATGAAGTGCCCACCGGATGGCCAAGTGTCTGGAAGAGAACTACAGACTCCAGAATGGCAAAAAGCCCTCAGCGCACTCCCAATATACAGCCTATTGAAATGCTCATCAGCAGCGCTCTACAGCCACCCGTGTGAGTACGTTTCACATGCAATATTGAAGTGTTAAGTATTGAACTATGGGTTCAAGCCCAGGCTCTCAAGTAGATCTCATTCAGTGTGACGCACATCTTCCCACTGATGACATACCTGTTGGGGTGAATTTTATGCCAGTCTTTCACTCCATTTTAGTGACAACCTTCTCCCACATGGAGAGGGTATGCCCAGTGCTAAGTTTGTAAGAGAATAAGTGCCAGGGCCCAAATGTGTTCTTGCATTGGTAGGGGCAGCACCCTGTAGTTTCTCCATACAGTGACAGACGGCTGCTCCATACAATGTCAAAATATGTAGGGTTGCATCTCCAACTCCCACTGGCTCATTAAGGGTAAAATCAACATAACATATTAGTTGTGTCTTGAAATAAAATAAATGTTTAAGTGTTTCTTAAAAACACATCATTGTTGGAGGGGCGCTGTTGCGCAACATCATGGCCGCCTGAGTGTTGAGCTCCTCTCCGGCGTACAATCCTTCCATAAATACATCCTGTTTCTGCCTTCCTCTGCGCGGCCAGATCATCAGCAGCGACAATAGTGGCTGTCCTGCACCCAGGGGAAAAACACTGTGTGAAATAGGACTCGGAGTGCCCTGATGCGAGCTGCGACTCGAGCCGTGACTCGAGAGTACAGCCCCGCACTGCCCCATGGCTCCAGAGGAAACAACACGAGTGCCGCGGTCCCAGGTGGTGCACGGGCCCTGCAGTGGACGGCCCCGGCTCCGCAGAGCCTGCAGACGGCAGGCGGAGAGGCCTCGACCAGTGCCCGCACCGACTGGCAGCTGCTGGGAAGGTGACGGCACAATGCTACGAAGACGGCGATCCATACTGGTAGGAGAAGCGCTGTTTGTCCCCGGAGCACATCCTGTGTTACGCACGCCCAACTAGCCCTTATTTACCCGGCGCCGGAGGCGTCTTTCGCTCCATTGGTCCCAGTGGCTGAGAAACGAGAAGCAGGGGGAAGAAACAAAAAATCAATAAAAGACAGTGTCCCTTACGTTAGGCCGTCCGGCTTGCCGTGACTGAGATTACGCGGTCCGGCGCGCGTGGTACAAGCGTGGTACACGTGGCCGCCGTGCACCCATAGGCTCACTTGTGTAACATGAGCCGCGGAATAAACATCGGATCCGAGTCCATTCGATACTCTAGCAGGAAGCCTCGCTAAAAGGTACCCATGATAAAAGGGAAAAAGGAAAAATCAATTACAGGGAAAAGCCCTCCTACAACACATAAGTGCCCTCCGCACGTGTGGAGACTACCTCACCCCTGAGGCCGGGCACCTCTGGAATCCATACAACAATCTGGACAACACCATCAGGCGTGCGTCCCACAGCGCAACCCACTCCTTGACACACAAAAAACCTGCTGCCCTGCGGCGCATCAAAAAGGATCGGGCTGACTATAAGATTGGCAAGGTTGCAACAATGCAGATACATGGGATGTCACAGTCCATTCCGGAGAACCCTGGTACACGTTTAAGGCTATTTAAATCATAGAGGCGAGTAACCTCTGACACTACTCCTATAGCTGCTCATACCGATTTATTCGCCAAGTGGCGGGACAGATTGGCCACCATAGCCTGAGACCCGTGATTGTCGCAGCTGAAACCACCCGACCGGAGTGGCGGCAGGAGCGCAGGCCCACTTACAAGCAGGGGCGGACCATCCCCCAGTGACCACCCACAATCCTCACCACAACTGATCTAAATAGGTGGACACCCGCATGATGCCCGGAAAAAACTTGGTTAAAGGCAGGAAGACCGGGCCGATGGACTCCTTTACAAACTCACAAGCACTCCCAGAGGGCTCGAGCCCGTCGACAACATCTGACCCTCCTAACACAGAAGACTCCAAGTTCGACCATCTACTAACAACGGTGCAAAATGGCACGCGCCAGAATCACGGATGCCGAAAAAACAGAATAAGTGCAAATGAGGACTCGACCCACCAAAACACTTATGACATCACTGTCTTGAAAAGTGAAATGAACAAACTCTGTGATAAGTGTGATGACCTGGAATCGAGGTCGAGAAGGAACAATATACAAATCGTCGTTTTAGCAGAATCCTTTTGCAAAGGCCCGATGGAAACCCAAATCGGAACCCTCCTGAGGACCCTCCTTGGGTCTGACTCCTTTTCTCCTCAATTCTTGGTCGAACGGGCACATCGCACTCTGGCCCCACCACCCAAACCAGGTGCCCCTCCTCGCACGATAGTGGCAAAACTACTGAATTACAGAGATAGAGATGCTGTTTTGAGACTGGCAAGAGAAAAGGGCCCTTTGAGACACGGCAATGACAATATACATATATATCTGGATTTCTCTGCGGGAGTCCAAACCCAGAGACGCTCATATGAATCCATCAAACGTCAGCTGCGGGTGAGACAAGTCCCATATGCTTTATTGTTTCCTCAAAGCTATGCATACAACACGGCGGACGTGCGCACTTCTTTGATTCCCCGGCAGCTGCACTGGCCTATGTGGAATCTGCTTTTCCCCTACCCCCTGGAGGAAACAATCCTGATCAAAATCTTCTCCAGCGGCCGGTATAGGTATCGTCATGGCACACAGACCGACCGCGGCACTTAACCACCTTCCTTCTTCAGCTGGACGCACACTTTTGTTCCAACGGAGTAACGCAGAACTGCTCTTTCAATATTGTTTTTTTATCACTTTCCAATGATTAAAGATAGCCAGATGAGATGCGCTCGGCTACGAAAGCGGTGTTACAGCACTCGTTCCGCTCTACGAGTGAAGCCACAGAGTTTTAAATGGGGTTCATCATCAAGTTGGGCCAGATGGTGTGGGTGGGTGTAGATACTCGGAACCAGGGTTGGCTTCATTGGCCAGATGTATGGTTGTTCAGGTCGAAAGCCCATGTTGGGCAATTTGGAAAGCAGTTAACTGTTGTGTTTAATGTCAAAAATGCAGTCACAATGTCACGCGCTGTTCCCCCCATGATGACACCCCTTCCTCCCAAGATTGACTTTGATTCATCAATATGGCACAGAGACCCCACACTCACAGCGGGTTGACACTTAAGCTGTTAACCTAGAATATCCGAGGTCTAAACAATAGGGCAAAATCCAGTAAAGTGGGGGCATATATTAACAGGCACCGCCCGCACATAGTAATGCTTCAGGAGACCCATGCACTACAGGAGACTAGTGAAAATGTATTGAAACAATGGGGGGATAATAGGTATTATACCGAGTACTCATCACAGAACAGAGGTGTCCTTACATTGATACACCCTTCCCTTGGGTTTGCCCCCGAAAAAAGCAAATCCGACCCCTTGGGTAGATACGTTGTGGTATGGGGTACAGTGGCGGGGAAAAAATTGGTGCTGGTCAATTCCTACGGTCCAAACACAGACAATCCCGAATTTTACACTCATCTCTTCAACGAAATCGACAAAACAACTGACACATGGGTGCTGTGGAGTGGAGACTTTAATACCGTCCTGGATGTACTGTTGGATAGGTCCTCCAGCCGACAAAGGACACTCACCAGATCCTCCAATACCGTACATTAAGCCCTACAGGACAGGGCTCTGACCGATGCCTGGAGGGGGGTGCACCCTACAGACCGGCAATATACCTTCTATTCCTCAGTTCATGACTCCGAATCCAGGTTAGACTACTGGTTTATATCCGTTCCCCAGCTGAGCTCTGTGGTGGGCTGTGAAATTCTACCCTGTACACTCTCTGACCATTTCCCAGTCACGCTTGAGATATCACTCCAGAACGTTAAACGTCCGGCTGCGCGCTGGAGAATGCCCCAAATATCCTGAAGGATCCTAATGTGGTTAAATCATTGCATATTGAGATCGAGGAATTCTTTCAGTTGAACACGGGGTCGGTGGGGAAGTGGGCCACGGTATGGGAAACATTTAAGGTCTAGGTAAGGGGTAATCTTATGTCTAAAACCGCTGGCCTCCTGAAAAGCATCAGATCCACCCTGAACAAGACCGAAGCACACCTGAAAACCCTAGAAAATGATTATAGTGTAACACACAACAAGAACACGTTGGCCGATATCAATGCACACCTTCTTAGATTCAATGAACTAGCGACCCAAGAACTACAATACATGTCCACCCCGACTAGGGCCCGTAGATACGGTGAAGGAAATAGAGCAGGAAACCATTTGGCATGTATATTACGAAACAAACTCAATCATGCCCCCATTACTAGCATCATTACAGACAACGGCGACCCAGTGCACACAGAGGAAGGAATCAATGCTGAATTTGCTAAATATTACACCAGCCTATACGCAAACCACAATACACGAAGTCAGGTGGACATTGAAACATACTTGAATGAGATCGATCTCCCTAGACTCACACCCGAGGATAATCTCACCCTGGAACAAGAAATAACTAGTGAGGAAGTCGCTGAGGCAATTAAGTCACTGGCGGCTGGAAAAACCCCAGGTCCTGATGGCCTAAGCTCCGACCTCTACAAAACATACACATCAATACTATCCCCTGTATTGACTCACATATGGGAGGAAGCCTTGAGCTCCGGCTCGCTCGCAGAGTCAATAACTGATGCAGTCATAACAGTCTTGTTGAAGCCTAGACGTCCGGCCTATGGCCGCTCGTCCTATCGCCCACTGCTCCTTAGAAACACAGATGCCAATATATACGCAAAAGTTCTCGCAAATAGACTTCTCCCTAAAATGACAGCCCTGAAACACCCTGACCAATGTGGTTTCATTCCTACGAGATCCACTGCCCTGAACCTGCGTAGAATGTTCGGTATTATGGCACAAATCAAACCAGACGCACAGGCAGTGGCCATCTCGCTTGACGCCGAGAAGGCATTTGATTCCATCTCATGGACATATATGTTTGAGGTCCTCAAAAAACGTGGCTTTCGCCCATACTTCACACACTGTGTCAGGCTGCTCTACACATCTCCCAAAGCTAGGGTCCTAACTAACCGCACCCTCTCTACCCACTTTACTTTACATCGAGGCACCAGACAGGGTTGCCCCTTCTCCCCCATCCTTTTTGCACTCACTATCGAACCAATGGCGGCTGCGAGCAGGAGAGAACAAGAACTCAGGGGCATTAAGATGGCCGGCAGCTACCAAGCTATTTCATTGTATGCGGACGATGCCTTATTGTACGTATACAAGCCTGAGGACAACTTAGAACCCGTATTGGCAGTAATACAGGACTTCACCTTACACTCAGGTTATAAAATCAATACAGCCAAATCTGAAATCTTCCCACTGACACAGGCCACCACCCGCCCCTCACACACACATGGTCTACAATGGGCCCCTGACTACATAAGATACCTGGGGATCCTGGTATCTAGAAATAAACAATCACTATACATAGATAACTACAAGGCTACAATGCAGACGATCCACACTAAACTCCAAATCTGGACTAGATTGCCCATATCGCTGGCTGGTAGGATTGCAGTACTCAAAATGGTAATCCTCCCCAAGCTGCTATACATCTTTAACAGCGTCCCGATATGGCCAGGCAAACTATTTTTTGAAAACCTTCGGTCCCTAGCAACCACCTTCATCTGGAACGGGGGTGCCAACAGGCTTAAATGGGAAAAACTTGTGGAACCTTACGACATGGGGGGCTTCGCAGCGCCCGATTACGAGCTGTATTACCTAGTGTCACAGGCTCACTATGCCAAATACTGGCAGAACCCCACAATAGAAGCACCACATGTTCCCATAGAACGGCACTCGGTCCGCCCAACGGATTTGTGATCCATAATCTTCGCGAAATCTCACAAAGATGAATGCAAATTTGACCGCGCATCTTGCACAATAGCAGCTTGGGCTGCAATCAGCAGGCGCCTCCACATTGAAATCCCCTATGGCTCCCAAACTCCATTATGTAACTTCCTGGGCATCGCACCCTTGTATGACCCTGGCTAGTGAGCACTATTGTTATGTTACTATGACTGACTGACAATTAATATAATAAAGTTGCCAAAACACCACAACATAATCAAGGTAGACTTAAAAGTAGGTGCCATGGTTATAAAATAAGTGCTGGGGCTGAGCCCTGGCAAGCCCCGCACCCACAAATTAAGCACTGTATGGTTCCCCTGCCCCATTACAGCAACCTGGGTTTTAGGGAAAATTCTCAAAATGTGCTAATTCCTCCCTACCTTAGAGACCCCCAGCTCCTTTGCTGAACTTTGGGACTCCGTACATTTTAATTATGTTTGTTTTCTGTGTTTATTTTTTTTTGGTTATGGAGTTTTAGACAACTCCATGGGCATCATCTTTTCTTGTGTGTCACACAGCACCCTCAGTGCAGTGACACAGAGATGTCTTTCAGACTTCCCAAGGTTTAAATACCTTCTCTGGGACTGACTACTGTCTCCCAGTGAATGTAAAGTTAAATTGACTTTGCTAGTATTTTTTAAATTGCTAGACCCAGCACACACTGCCTTACAACAGAGTGCTGGATGGAATACCTAGTGTTCCCTATGCCTAGAAAACTCATGTAGCCCTCAAAAGCTACCCTTTCCTCTCAGAATGGATGGTGTCAGTGGTATTACCATGATTTCCCCGACAGCGACCAGTTTAAATGCTCCAGTAGCTGAAATCCACCAGAGACATGTTTTTCAAGATGGCCTCTGTGCCCCCTCTGTAAAAACAGGTTCTGATCGACTTTTTTCGCCATTTCTTTTGGGATAGGTCCTTCTAGTGTTTGTCTCTGTGCGCCAAAACATGCTTGGTCCCTTTGTTTGTTTGCCTTTGGCGGGCCTCTGTACTGAAGCCCCCCTCTGGGGCCTGAGTGTCTGGGGTGGACAGGATGTGAGGGTGGTGCCCAAAACTCCATGTGCTTGATCTCCTAGGAGACCTGAATGCACTCTGGTATGATTGGCTGGCTGACTGTCCAGCAAGGACAGCCACCCTGCTGGGTGAGTGATAGCTAGGCTGGAATGAATGGGAAGAAACTGTTTAAATGCAGTTGGGACTTGGAAGGCAGAGTCGACCACTGGAACGAAAGAACCGAAGACGAGCTGAAGGAAGATGACTGCTGCAACTCCTGGACGGTTGGTTTGCCCAGTGAAGCCCTGCTGCAGGTTCGAATTGCCTGAAACTCCCTCGACAGAGAAGCCCTTCAAGGACAACTTCTTCCCTTGAGCTGGTGGGAACAACCAACTTGCAAGCCACCTGGAAACCATCTCCATACTGGTCAAATTTACTTCAGAATGCTGTTGAAAACCAGCAGGATACCAGATTGTGGACTTTAAGGCACTCACACCT
This sequence comes from Ambystoma mexicanum, assembly GCF_040938575.1. Taxonomy (NCBI): domain Eukaryota; kingdom Metazoa; phylum Chordata; class Amphibia; order Caudata; family Ambystomatidae; genus Ambystoma; species Ambystoma mexicanum. Next base: position 437,462,606 of record NC_090927.1, on the reverse strand, counting down.
TAAACCAATGTTTTGCCAAGCTTGTGGATCCTTCCCCGTGCAGTGCAGGAACCTCCCGACATCCTCCCTCTTGTCCCCATGACTGAGGCTCAGGAACAGCGAGATATGCAGGAACTGACAGGAACAACTGCCTCAGCTACAGCTTTTCTTCATTTAAAAGGTACTGTGCAAACGCGGTAGAGAAATCCTCTTTGCCACGGTGAAAGTTTGTGAAACTTTCCCAACTGTGGAGTCTTGTACACTCCTAAACTGACCTATAACTCTTTTTCGTGCAAACTACTTCTAAGAACATTGGCAAAGACTGTAAGTGATTTCAATCCGGCACACACCCAAGTCAATGCCTAGCGTGTAATGCAAAACTGAAATCCTTATTTATTTTTGTCTAAAAGTTCTTTATTCTGAACGATATACCACTCATATCACACCCCCCTCCTAGAACCCCCCTGGTCACACAGAACCAAGAATCAGGCTGGTTTACAAAGTTAAAATATTTATTTATGTATTTACAATTTAATCACACTATGTTTTAATGGGTACACAATAATCACCAATGGGGTGATGTAACATAGAATAATCTATTTAATACACAAGGAGTAATAGTGAGCAAAACAATTCAGCACATGAATAATACTTTTGTGTGTGTATTCAGAACAGATAGCAGTGTGGTTTAAAGTTCCTCCTGCACACCCCTCAACCCCCCAATAGGCAATGCAAAGTGATAGGAGGAGAGAGCAGATATTCAGGAATGGCAGAATTCAGACAAAATATCAATCCCATTTTCTCCCAGCAAACACAAGAGAAAAACAGAATTGACTGCCAAGCTGTCAAAATGGCTTTTAAAGTTATCTTAGAATGACACTAAATATGATCTAAATTGCTGAAATTGTTAAAAAATTCTTATGGGAGCCGCTTTGGATAGTTGCACACAAACACAAGCAATGATTTAATACCAAGCAACAATTTGAAATCTTAAAATTCAAGTCGGAAGCAATCAAGAGCAGTTTTACACGTGTAAGAATTTCCCAAAACGAAATTAGCGGCAAACTTTTCACTGCGCGATAATCACGATAATGGGAGAATCGTATGGATGCGGTTTTAGGTGCAATTTATGGCTGTGGATGTTAGCTACAGGCAGAAGTTGACATTTTGTTTCTAGCACAAAAACTGAGGAAGTTATGGATGTTTTAGTGGAGGTCTATTTTTTGAGATAAGCGCAAGAATGGAAAACAGGAATCTGCTTTTAAAATGACAAATGGGTTCCTTACACTAGAGGATAGCTATGAATAAAACGAATACCACACAGGAACACAGCCACTTGATCAGAATGACTGCCTGCAGAGGACACTCGCATTTTTCAGATGAGAAAAGATCAGCGCAAAGATAGTTTTAACAATACTAGGACAGGAGGAAGATAGGATGGTTGGGATAGATAGTTCAGACAATTCAAAAATACTTCTAACAATGCAGGTTCTGAATACAAGATAGGATGGGGTTAAGATAGGGATTAACAAAGCAAGGTACATATGCTAGTGACATAGTTCTATAGATAATCACTAAATATGTTTTTAAACGGAACCGTCAGGATTCTGGTCTGTCAAGATTCTGTCATGGAATTGGATCTGGTTCCAGGACAGACGGCTGGGCACATCGGATTGGATCTGCAATCAGCAAGGCACTCTGGTCACAGCACGGCACAGGACTGGACTGGATCTGCAATGCACTCTGGTTACAGCACGGCACAGGACTGGATGTCATGATGCCTACCTCTAAGGAGCCAGGCCGGGCCCAGCAACCCCGGAGGCAGACATCATTCACTCCTGGGAAGTCTCAGCGGGCCCAAGCCGGGGCCCTTTGGACTCAGTCCTGGCGCCGTAGGCGCCAGGCTCATAGTGGACCCCAGTCCTGGCGCCTTAGGCGCCAGACTCATAAAGGAGGATTTATGTGTAAGTGCTTGGGTGCACACTTACCTGATGCAGACCTTGCTGCTTCATCCAGGCCCTCTTGAGGCCTGGATGGGACTACTTTACCTGTGGGACTACTTTCCACCCGGGTGTGGTCGGGGAAGGATACATACCAGATCGGTGGAAGGATACATACCTGGAACTTCTTCCAAAGCTATTTAAACCCCACCCGAACAGCCACACGTGCTTCGCGTTGTTCTGCACCTAGCAGCTGGACGCTCACCGTGTCTGCTCCTGCATCCTGACTTCTGCCACGCCTGCCAGCACCCTGGATCATCTGCAAAGGGAGAAAGGAGGAGAATTGGAGAAGGAAAGACCTTACCTGCTAAATCTGCATCCCGGAATCATTTCACCGACGATCCTGAAAAGGAAGACATCATTTTAAAGGCATTTCTCTACGATCGCTGCAGCGCTGCATTTTACTCACCTTTTCCAGGCGCCTCCATCTTCAGCGGCGATCATCCGGATTTCGCCACGTTCCGGCGCCTAGGGGAAAAAAGACAAGAACAAAGGTGAGAGGGAGAAAAGGAATAAGGAAAGCTCAATTTCCTGAAAACTTACCCGTTGGGTTTTTCCACTTCATTTCGGGTCCTGACGCTTCCGGACCCCGGCCCCTAAGGGGAAAAAAGGCTAAGACATTGAATGAGCGAATACAAAGACATTACCTGAGCGCTCATCCCGAACTTACCTGTCATGTACTGAAGCTGCACGTTTCACTTCGGGTCGGCGCCATATCTCCGGCATACCGAACCCCGGCCCCTATGGGGAAAAAGACATAAGAATTAACGCTTGCTGCAATAAGACTACGAACATTATTAAGGCTTGAACTTTTGAACAGAACTTATACTGCGTCTTACCTGAACTGTCAATCTTACCTGAAAACCAATCCTCAATCCAGTGAAGTAACTGGGTTTCAACGCGCCCCTGCATCAGAAGCAGGATGGAGAGCTCTTCCTTCCAGATCCTAAGGTGAGGCTTCACAGGGGAATCGTGGAAGTGGTATCGTGGAGGGTTGGAAGGGAGTGGGAGGCTTGAGCACCATTCCGTCAGTGGGTAACACTCCCTTTTCACGCACAGGAGGATATTCCTGCGAGCCTGAGAAGCTAGAGTTGAGGGGCCCATCCTGTTCATCTTTGGAGTCTGGCACCCCACCTTAAGGAAGCATCAGCACCCGAAGCCGCGCCTCTGTGGAATCAGGTGAGCGTTACAGAACGCAAAGCCTTACAATAATCTCCCACCCGGGCGCTATGGAGACTTCCGAGACAGATCAGCTGGCCCAGCTTTTAGGGGTATTACGGGCAGAAGTGCACTCAGCCCGCCAGGAGACTAACGCTCTCAGAAGGGAACTAATCCTATCCAAGGAGAGAACTGATGATCTGGCCAAAAGGTTATTGCAGGGCCAGGCAGGACACACGCCTTTACCTGAGTCCGGAAGCACTTCTACATCAATGGGTTCGAATAACCCGGTACAAATCAATCTACCTGGACACATGCCTTTGGCCCCGCCAGAACGTTTTGCGGGGGATCCCAAGAAATATGCTGTTTTTATGAACCAATGCCGTTTACACTTTTTATGCAGGCCCGGGGCCTTCCCCAACTACCAGACCAAAGTAGCCTTTGTACTATCTTACCTCAGTGGCTGTGCTGCCGATTGGTCTATTCCATTGGTAAATCAGGATGATCCCATTCTCCGGGATTTCCAGGGCTTCCAGACCAGCATGGAAAGATTGTTCGCTCGACACGCGCAGGGACAGGCCCTTGACAACGAACTGTTATCCTTGCGACAAGGTAATCAGGATCTTTTGTCCTATATTACCACCTTTAATAGACTGGTTGTGGAAACCGGATGGCCTGAAGATAAAAGGATCACATTGTTTCATCGAGGCCTGCGCGGAGAGCTTAAGGATGTTATAGCTCAGATAGTAGATCCACCCCAGGCCTGCGCAGACTACATTGATTTAGTGGTTCAACTTGATCACAGACTTCAAAATAGAAAAGCAGATCGGCTCAAGTACGAAACCAGAGTACCCATCAAGACCCACGTTAACTCCAAGAGTAGTGACATTTCCGAACCTATGCAGATTGGTAGTGTTAAAGGACCTTTAACGCAGAAGGAGTGAGAGAGAAGGCGACAAATGCAACTTTGTATTGCGGGACTTCCGGTCACTTTCTTCGAAGTTGTCCGGTTAAACCACCCAAGAAGGTGGTTGGAGCCACTGATAACGAGTTATTGACACCTGGTTCGGGAAACGACCAAGCCCGACAAGCGTAGGGATCCGCTTGGCGAGCTTGAAAACAAACTCTTTGACCTCGCATTTTGTCATGCCAATGGTGCTTGTGAACCCAAAACAGCCTCAGCAGTTGCATGCTATAAACGCATACATCGACAGTGGAGCTATTGGAAATTACATAGACCGAGAATTGGCTTCCAGGATTAAGCTTCCTCTCCGCCCGAAAGTAACCCAAGATGTAATTACGACAGTTGACAGAACCGAAATAGCCTCTGGGCCTGTAACGCATTCCACTGTTGAAATCACACTGGTGGGTCAGGATGGACATCGGGAAGCAATCGTGTTTGACGTGATCAAGGCCCCACAATTTCAAGTACTTCTTGGAATCCCTTGGTTAGAAACACATAATCCAAGAATAGACTGGCGAGCAAAGAAGATCACTTTTCCTGATTCTGAACCAACTTGTTATCCAAGAAATCCAGCTATGGGTCTGGCCTCTGCAACCTCCACCCCTGTACAGCTACCATCTGAATACCAAAAATTCCAAGACGTTTTTCAGAAAGAGCAGGCTAACACCTTACCTCCCCATAGATCTTACGATTGCCAAATCGACTTGGTACCCAATGCTTCACTACCTTGCAGTAGGATTTACGCTCTTACTGAACCTGAGAACCTGCATTTGCGTCAGTATCTGGATCAATATCTGGCTAATGGCTTCATTCGCCCTTCAAAGTCTCCAGTCTCTTCAGCTTTGTTCTTCGTACCTAAGAAGGAAGGAGACCTTAGGACCTGTATTGACTATCGCGCCCTAAATCAGATAACGATTAAGAATCGTTACCCTCTGCCCTTGATACCTGAGCTCATCGACTAAGTAAAAGATGCTCGTGTGTACACCAAGCTAGATCTCCGAGGAGCTTACCACCTGGTGCGTGTAAAAGAGGGCGACGAGTGGAAGACTGCATTCCGCACCAAATTCGGGCTTTTCGAATACCAAGTAATGCCCTTTGGTTTGTGCAACGCACCTGCCGCCTTTCAGTACTTCATGAATGATGTTTTACGGGAACTTATCGATGTTTGTGTCATCGTTTATATTGATGACATCCTGGTGTACTCTTCCTCAGAATCCGATCACAGAAAACATGTTAGGGCAGTTCTTGAGAAATTGCGCCAGCACAGACTATTTGCCAAGCTCGAAAAGTGTGTTTTTCATACCACAGAAATGGAGTTTCTCGGATTCATCCTGACACCTCAAGGAATCCGAATGGACTCGCGGAAAGTGGACGCCATTCTCAAATGGCCGTCCCCTAGCTCTGTGAAGGGAGTACAAAGCATGCTTGGCTTTGCCAACTTCTATCGAAGGTTCATCCCGGAGTTTTCTCAAACGGTTCAACCCATCACAGCTCTCCTAAAGAAAAATAAACGCTTCCAATGGACTCTTGAGGCCAAACAAGCCTTTCAGGACCTGAAAACCAAATTCACCTATGCACCTGTTTTGAAGCACCCACACCCAGATCTCCCTTACATCGTGGAAACCGATGCATCCAGTTCGGCCATGGGAGCTGTCCTGTCACAAAGAGACCCAGAAACTAACCAACTACACCCAGTAGTCTTTTGGTCCAGAAAATTCTCTCCACCTGAAATCAACTACGCAATTACCGACAAAGAACTACTGGCTATCAAATCAGCCTTCAAGGCTTGGCGTCACTATCTTCTTGGAGCTAGACACACCATCACCGTCATTACGGACCACAGAAATTTGCAATATTTAAAGACGGCCAAAGCTCAATCTTCACGACAACTCCGATGGGCCTTATTCTTTGCGGAATTTGATTTTGTAATTACCTATCGCCCTGGCTGCAAGAATGGTAAAGCAGACGCCTTATCCCGGATTGGCATGGAGGAGCCCAATTCAAGTATAGAACCTGTGCCAATCATACCTGAACAAAGAAGTTTGGGCTTAATTTCATTGCAAACAATGGAGGACATCCAAACTCAAGTAAAACAACTTTTAGACTCTTCAGCCTTACTGGAATGGAGTCAAAAGGGTCCTCACTTCACCGTCAAGGATGATTTACCCTACTTCCAGGAGCGGTTGTTTCTGCCAAGTAAAGAATTGCAGGAACTTGTCATCACCCGTCATCACGAATCATTAATGGAAGGACACCCTGGTATCGCGAAAACAGAAGAAAAGATCAAACGCCACTTCTGGTGGCCCTCTTGGAGAAAAGACATAAAGTCTTTTGTGTTATCTTGCGGAATTTGCGCCCAAAATAAGAGTCAAAAGAAAAGGCCTGCCGGTTTACTTCAACCTTTGGACATTCCACCAGCACCTTGGCACACCTTGTCTGTGGACTTTATAACTGACCTGCCTCCTTGTGGTGGTTACAACACTATCCTCGTAATAGTGGATCTGTTCTCCAAGATGGCCCATTTCATCCCTTTAAGAGGATTGCCGTCAGCTTCCACCTTGGCCAAGGAATTTATGGAGAATATAGTGCTCATACATGGTTTCCCTTCTATATTAGTCTCAGATCGTGGAAGTCAATTCATCTCCCATTTTTGGAAGAAATGTTGCCAACTGGCAAAAATAGATGTGCGCTTATCCACCAGCCACCACCCCCAGACCGACGGACAAACCGAGAGAACCAATCAGACTCTCGAGCAATATCTTCGGTGCATGTTACACCAATCCGAGTTAAATTGGAAAGACATCCTTTGGATTGCAGAATATGCATACAATAATTCAGTGCATTCTGGAACCGGACAGACTCCTTTTTATATCTTGTATGGTCACCATCCTCGGACCTCTGACCTAGATCCACCTCTGACCCTGGAAATGCCTGCGGTAAATAACCTACATTCCACAATCACCCGAGCCTTCATAGAAGCTACAACGCATTTACAGCAAGCCAAGAAAATGTATAAAGAAAACGCGGATGTGCATCGAAGTAAAACTCCTCCTTACCAAGTAGGAGATCAGGTATGGCTTGCAACTAAACATTTACCCCTCAGGGGCCCGCAAACTTTTAGTCCCAGATTCATTGGACCTTACCCCATCAAGGCTATTATCAACCCGGTGGCCTTTAAACTCGATTTACCATCCAATATGCGGATTCATCCCATTTTTTACGCATCTCTTCTGAAACCGGTACAACCTGGAACCAGACTGTCTGAACCTCCAGATCCTATCCAAATTGATGGAGAATTAGAATTCGAAGTGAAGGACATTTTAGATTCCAAGATAGTGAGGTCGAAACTCTTCTATCTGGTTGACTGGAAAGGATATGGACCTCAGGAAAGATCTTGGGAACCCAGTAACTTTGTTCACGCACCACGATTAATACAAAGATTCCATCGGAGATTCCCACACAAACCAAAACCCCCGGAGGAAAAGACCTTGGGAGGGGCCTTGAGGGGGGGTACTGTCATGATGCCTACCTCTAAGGAGCCAGGCCGGGCCCAGCAACCCCAGAGGCAGACATCATTCACTCCTGGGAAGTCTCAGCGGGCCCAAGTCGGGGCCCTTTGGACTCAGTCCTGGCGCCGTAGGTGCCAGGCTCATAGTGGACCCCAGTCCTGGCGCCTTAGACGCCAGGCTCATAAAGGAGGATTTATGTGTAAGTGCTTGGGTGCACACTTACCTGATGCAGACCTTGCTGCTTCATCCAGGCCCTCTTGAGGCCTGGATGGGACTACTTTACCTGTGGGACTACTTTCCACCCGGGTGTGGTCGGGGAAGGATACATACCAGATCGGTGGAAGGATACATACCTGGAACTTCTTCCAAAGCTATTTAAACCCCACCCGAACAGCCACACGTGCTTCGCGTTGTTCTGCACCTAGCAGCTGGACGCTCACCGTGTCTGCTCCTGCATCCTGACTTCTGCCACGCCTGCCAGCACCCTGGATCATCTGCAAAGGGAGAAAGGAGGAGAATTGGATAAAGGAAAGACCTTACCTGCTAAATCTGCATCCCGGAATCATTTCACCGACGATCCTGAAAAGGAAGACATCATTTTAAAGGCATTTCACTACGATCGCTGCAGCGCTGCATTTTACTCACCTTTTCCAGGCGCCTCCATCTTCAGCGGCGATCATCCGGATTTCGACACGTTCCGGCGCCTAGGGGAAAAAAGACAAGAACAAAGGTGAGAGGGAGAAAAGGAATAAGGAAAGCTCAATTTCCTGAAAACTTACCCGTTGGGTTTTTCCACTTCATTTCGGGTCCTGCCGCTTCCGGACCCCGGCCCCTAAGGGGAAAAAAGGCTAAGACATTGAATGAGCGAATACAAAGACATTACCTGAGCGCTCATCCCGAACTTACCTGTCTTGTACTGAAGCTGCACGTTTCACTTCGGGTCGGCGCCATATCTCCAGCATACCGAACCCCGGCCCCTATGGGGAAAAAGACATAAGAATTAACGCTTGCTGCAATAAGACTACGAACATTATTAAGGCTTGAACTTTTGAACAGAACTTATACTGCGTCTTACCTGAACTGTCAAGCTTACCTGAACACCAATCCTCAATCCAGTGAAGTAACTGGGTTTCAACGCGCCCCTGCATCAGAAGCAGGATGGAGAGCTCTTCCTTCCAGATCCTAAGGTGAGGCTTCACAGGGGAATCGTGGAAGTGGTATCGTGGAGGGTTGGAAGGGAGTGGGAGGCTTGAGCACCATTCCGTCAGTGGGTAACACTCCCTTTTCACGCACAGGAGGATATTCCTGCGAGCCTGAGAAGCTAGAGTTGAGGGGCCCATCCTGTTCATCTTTGGAGTCCAGCACCCCACCTTAAGGAAGCATCAGCACCCGAAGCCGCGCCTCCGTGGGAATCAGGTGAGCGTTACACTGGATTGGATCTGGCCTTCTTGGTTCTGATGATAATTATTTCAGCAGGCAAGCAGTACAGTGCAGCATGGCTGTATTTCGATGCTTCCCCTTAGGCTTGTGGGGTTCTGGTTCTGGAATGTGAGGCCTAGCTGAACATGTTTCAGCTATGCAATGGGTTTCTGCTTTGCCAAGTTTCTGGAGTCTGAAGCAAGGAAGATGTAGAGTTCAGCAGCTGGGTGCTCTGCCAGTATCAGGATAGTGAGTGAATCTGTCTGTCTTTCTGAGTGGTGAGCTGTCTCTATTTATGCTATGATAAAGGGGTGTGTGGGCTGGTTTATCCTAAACTCGCCCCCTTGACAGGTGATTGGGTCAGAGTCTCCTCTCTGCCTTGATAAGAGGAGAGAAACAGTGTGTCATCTTTATGGTGTGATTTTATCAGGCTGAGAATCCACCCCTAGCCCCTTGAACACAAAATCTAATTTTGGCACCATACATATTTACACATGTACAACCTCTATAAGAATCACATATACAGATTACAGATTTTATATGGCAGCTATCCCTCAAAACCCCGTAGCTGCGGGATCTTGTCTCAGCTTTACACAAGATTTTGCCCTTTTCATCAGGAACACAATGTCCAATTTTTAACCAAATTTCTACAAGTGTGAGTGTTTAACATGAGCATAAGTGCATAAAGTTTCATACTTCCCTTTCTCTCCAGAACATGTCACACAATTCTTCCACCTCTTGAAACGTGCAGCCAAAATTTAGATTTACAAATCTGTTACTTTTATATTTTTCCCAATGTTAACTGGCAAATTATAAATCTTTAAAAAAAGTGTTCTTTGTGAAGGTTCAGCCACAGTTCGGGTCCACTCTCTTTCTGTCTCCCTGCAGTCCAGAAGCAGTCCCCTCCCTGTTTATTCTTGGCAGAGGCCATTTACGACTGTCCTCACACCTCACATTTCCTTAGCAGCAGCTGTTCATTGTTCCCTTTTGCCTCTGTAGACCAGATTCTTTCCAAACCCAATAATTACCGCTTTGGTGTGATTTCCTGCTGTGAGGAAAGGCTTTCCTTCTGTGAGGAAACCTGTTACTCCAGTTTGGTTGCTTTAGCCAAGCTTATTCTAATAGTTAATTCTGTTGCATTTTTCCTTAGCTTAAAACAAACTTGTGATTTCAAATAGCAGCTAGAATTCTGATTCAAGATTTTAAACCATGGGATCAAAACAATTACAACAGAGGTTACTCTCAGTAATAGGCCTCTTAGATTGCAAACATTTTATTTCAGTTTATATACATGTTTAAAGTTTAATCAGGCAGGCTCCTGACAGCTGTCATCACAGCAGTCCACTGCAGCCCAGAGATTTTTAACATCCACTGACAGGCCACTTTTGCTGTGGAAATCCCTTTATGCTTTCAGCTTTTCAGGACCTTGCAAGTTCACAATGATTTAGTAGACTAAGTGAATTGTAGCAACCAGCAAGAATTTTGGATGTTTGAGGGTGTTTTGTACTGGCATTCTTCAGTTTCAACAACAAAGAAAAAGAGATTTAAAGCAAGATTTTAAGTTTCATTTGGCAAAACCCTGCTTTTTCCTTCTGTACTACATTTTCAATTGTTGTGAAGCCCAGTGACATATTTCAGGAGTGAGATCTCTGTTCCACCACTGACAACATGCATGGCAGATTGGGCAACCATCTTTTTGGGCATTGCAAAGCGCGATTTTCAGAGTTTTTGGCGCGCACAAAGGTTTTGCGGCCATTTTGATATTTCTGGCACCATCACAACACCGTGCTGCAGCATAGCAGAGCAGAAGTGGGTTAAAACATCCCACAGAGCCACCCCCTCACGATTTGAGTTTGACTGCCCGTCAAGGGGAAGTCGGGAGATTGGGATGTTCTTTCTTCCTTTGGTCCAGGTGGATAAAGTCATTGCTTCTCCCATCAGTGCTGGATTGACATGCTCTCATCGCCGGTTCTGGATGGGAGTATGGAGTGATACTCCGGGCTCCTTGGGTCTTTCCTACCGGTCCCCGAGTGGTCCTTCTTGGAAATTAGAAATTGTTGGGTCCAGTGCTATGAGACAGAACAGAGTTTGGTTATGGAAATGTCCCCACTACTACTCATGTAGTGGGGCAGATGCATATATTGAATACAATTTACAGTATTCCCTGTCTGTATTTACTAATGGTTTTAACAGGTGGATTCTTTTAGGTATCCGGAATATCCCCCTATGGGTTTCAGGATGGCTCGTATATATGCCGCAAAAGTTTGCCTGGGATGGCAACTCTTCAGCTGATTTATGTGGACCCACTTATCTTCCCCTTCTGCCAACCTGCCCTTGGGGATGCGGATTTTGTAGGCGACTGGTGAGATTCTATCTACAATTACAAAAGGACCCCGCCAAGTTGGGCTTGGTTCCTTTGGAAATTGTACAAGTAGACCCGGTCTCCTACTTGGTATTCTTTTTTAGTTGTCTTAAGATCATAGTGGGTCTTCATACTGTCTGCAGATCTTTCTAGATTCAGCTGAGCATAGGCAAAAGCATGTTGAAGGTGTTTTCTCAGATTCTCAACATACTCATGAGTTGTGGAGGCATTTATCAAGGTCTGCTCTTGGGTTCTGTAGAGCAGGTGCTGGGCTAGCACCATCCTTCGTCCAGTCATCAGCTCAAATGGAGACATTTTTCTTGCAAAAGAAGGCATAGATCTGATGGCCATCAGGACAAGAGGTATTCGAATGTCCCAACTTGGCCCAGAATCTGCCACAAACTTTTTTAATATGCTCACAATAGTCTTGTTGTATCTCTCAACTCCACCACTAGAGGAGTCTGGTAGGCAATGTGTAGTTTCCTTTGACCCCAAGTATCTCCCACATCTTCGTCATCACTTCGCTAGTGAAGTTGCTACCTTGGTCTGACTCAATCCTTTGGGGTAGTCAAAAATGCGAGAAGATGTAGTTGATAATCAGGGCAGCGGCTGTTTCTGCCTTGCAATTTGGGGCCGGGAGACATTCCACCCCTTTAGTGAACAAGCAGTTACGGTCAACATGTATTTGTTCCGCCTAGAGGAGCGAATCACAGGCCCGATAAAATCGACTTGTAAATCTGACCAAGGCAGTGTCATACCTCTCTTTTGGAGGGGAGCACCGTGTGTGAGTGATGTTGGCTGAAATTGTGCACACACAAGACACCCCTTCAAGTATTGGTCGAGGTCCTGCCCATGTGTGGCCAGTATGCAACCTCTCACAAGATTTCTAGTGTCGTATGAAACCCCTGATGACCGGCTGTGGCCGCATCATGGGCGTGGCTTAGCATCAGGCTTCGGAATGAGGTAGGGACCGCCCACTAGTCATGGCCAGCTATGGATATCCTTACCAGCAAACCGTCTTGGATTCAGAACATTTTTGGACATTTCATCAAAACTCTGAGGTCCTCTTTCCCTATGTAATCGGTATCCGTGAGGGGAAAGTTCTCATGGTCCTCAATGTGTTGATAAAACTTACCAATTATTGGATCCCCATTTTGAGCCGTAATCAAACCAGCATCTGGGGTCTGCTTACTCCATTGTGCAGTTGAGAGTTCATTGTGAGCATTTGTCTGGGGCCTAGTGATAGCAGTGAGCTGTATTTCCCCCGACAGGGACTCAATCTCAAGTAGATCCCCTTGGATGGCTCCAGTTTTGGCCAGCTGATCAGCTAGGTCATTTCCAGTTTTGTCTGGTCCCTCTACTTTAGAATGACCCTTGATCTTTTTCCAGTAGATGGTCATCCCCTTTGAGGTGACCAGATCATCAATATTTTGTATTAATTTCCCTTGTTTTAAAGGTTTATTATTAGCACATAGCATGCCTCTGGTTTTCCAGTTAACCAGGTGCTCCACTAACCCGTTCCATACATAATCTGAATCTGTGATTATGACCAGTTTGTGGAGTTGGTGTTGGACAGCAGTGAGGATGGCTTGATGCACAGCCATCAACTCTGCCACTTGACTACTTTGGGGACCGATTTTGTACCCAGCAGAGGGTTCTGGGGCATCATTTACCCATGCATTCCCTACGCCGCCCACAAGTTATTTTTCCTCGTTGTTGTCAACATGGTAGGAGCACCCATCCACATAGACAGTGGGCATTCCCTCACACTGGTCTTCTTCATAGACTTTGTATGGGGAATCAAGGTATGCCTCCATGTTGTCCTTGATTTTAAGACTTTCCTCCTCGAGACAGTTTTCTTTGGCAAAATCATGCAAGTCAGCCAGACCTTGCCCGAGAGGACTCTTCTTGTTTTGGCCATATCTGACCTCCACAGGAAAGCCTTGCATTAACAGAATCCAGGAAGTAATTTGGAAATTACTCACATTTCCGGCCCGGATTCTGTCACTTTGAAGATATTGCAAAAGTTGGTGTGGAGTCTCCACTATGATGTGTTCCCCCTGGATAAACGGGCGGTAATTCTTCAATGCCCACACCGTTGCCAGGACTGCCTTCTCACAATCGTTGAATTTTTCCTCCACAGTGGATAACGTTTTACTAGCATAGGAAATGATTTTATTGACCTTGTCATGCTTTTGATATAATACTGCAGTCAAGCATGTATTTGAGAACCCTGTCTCCAAGAAGAACTCCTTTTTTTTGACAGGGTAAGCTAGGCAAGGCACTTGTGAGAGGCTTCTTTTGAGTTGTTTTACTGCCTCAGCTTGTTCTGGACTCCACCCCCACTTGACCCCCCCCCTTCAAACGATGGATCAGGGGTCTTGTGATCTCTGTGTAATCCTCAATGAACTTTCTGCTGTAATTAGTCAGTCCAAGGAGGTTCCTTAGTTCCCGCAGAGTTGTCAGGTCTTTTATTTTCTGGAGGGCTTCTACTTTCTTTTCCTGGGGACAAAGACCCTTAGGAGTTATCTCATGCCCCAAGAAATTGACACGGGTCCTGCACCACTGTGCCTTTTGAAAGGAGAGTTTTGCTCCGGCTGCCCTCAACATGGTCACAACATAACAGATCTCTGCTATGTGTTCCTCCACAGTTGAGCTTTTGACTAGAACATCATCTACATAGGCCAGGTTACCCCTTTCACCCAGCTCAGGCATGGCCTTATGTAGAAAGATGTTAAATTCATTGCTGGAGTTGAGGTATCTAAAGGGAGTCCAGGTCCAAGTGTACTGCTGCCCCCCGAAGGTAACGGCCAGCTTGTATTGGTCCTCCCTATTGACAGGTACAGTCCAGTACCCATTGGTTAGGTCAATGGCAGTGAATACCTTTGACCCCTGGATCTGGGCCAGCCCTTGGTCAATGTAGGGAAGAGGCCATCGGGAAATATGGATCCGTTTATTGAGCTCCCTCAGGTCAGCACAGAGTCTTCACTGGCCGTTTTGTTTCAAAATCCCCAGCACTGGATTATTGAAGGTGCTGTGGACTGGACAAATTATCCCAAGGGACTCAAGGTTCTTAATTATTTCAGTAAGGGACACCATTGATGCGAGAGGCAAGCGATATTGCTCCACAAACACTGGAGTAATGCCAGGGTCTGTGGGAATTGTTGTTGTGTGGATGTCCGTGCAACCACAGTCATATGAGTCCACTGCAAAGAGATCTTGAAAATCTAACAAAACTTGTTTCAATGTTTGCTTTTGCTCCAGAGTCTCGCAGGCATCGGCTAGGTTGACTCTCTCTTCAACCATCTGTCTGAAGCCTGGGGAGACTTCTGGTTTGGCTATCTCAGCGGCCTCCTCCAGCTGGGTGGAGAAGTCCCTGGTTAAAGGATTGACTTGGACTAATGGCTTCAGGTGGGGAAGGCAGTCCTTGTAGACTTGAAAGATCACCTCATCCCTCCTGAAGTCAGAGGTCACATCTTCTTTACCGTAAGGGCAGGAAGAGTACAATAGGAAATTCCCCGCATGCCGGGTGGAGATCCTTTCTGGTGTTGTGTCATCGTCGCTATCACTGTCAAAACAGTCCTTGGGGATGGGTCCTAACAGTTAATTACCTAAATCTATGGAAAAATGTCAATCATCAACCGCCATTCCAATAATGGTGCCTACGACTAGAGCGATACTCTTTAAGTCGCTGTTACCCACCTCTATTGGAATGGTGTCATGTTCTATGTTGACTAGTGGTGTTGGGTTTACCCCCAATCCTTGCTGTTGGGAGTGGGCATTAAGCTGAATATAGGCAACAGGGTTTTCCAGTTTCTGTCCTCTTTTAACTTTCACTTCCAGTGAGAATTGTCCGGTCCGTTCTGGGATGATGACTTCCTCTCCAATCTCAATTTCAAATGCATAAGGCAGCAGTTGAGCTGACCTAAATGCTTTCTCTGGGTCATCAAAGTCTGTGGGATTACCCGCTAATCGGGACCAAGCTTTGAAGTTTATTAGGTCCAAACTAATGGCAAAGCGATTGAGAATGTCACTGCCCAAGTAAAAGGCGGCAGGGACATCTCGCACGACCCAACAATTATGGACTATGCTCTTGTTGTCTATGGAAATTCTCAGCATACACCTGCTAGGCAGGAGATGTTTGGAATTGGGTGTTTCCAGGTCCATTTCCCATTTGCCTTAACATTTTAAATGTGGGAATGGCAGGATCTTTTGGGAGTTTGCGGAACATGGCTTCGCTGATGAAGCTCTTACCGTTGTTCACACACACTCGGGCGAGAACAGAGTCCTTCCCTTCATTTAACTGAATAGTGATGAACAACTGCTCTCCAATTTTCTGAATATCAGCCAAGCTTTTAGCTGATTTCTCTTTTCTTTCTGGACTATAGGAGTGGGATTTTCTGATTGTGAATTTGTAAAGAATTTCAGAGTGTTTCCTTCCAGTGTGCAATGCCACCTTAGACTGGAACTATTATGACGGGGTGCTTCACCTTGTGTCACCCAATTTTAATATCCAAATCCGCAATCCCCTCGACGGGAATTTCCTTCCCGTCGAAGTTCTGAAGTTGTCTAGGAAGAGGGGTGAGAGGAATTTGGTAATTCTCCCCCCTTCCCGAATTCAGTTAATCGAACGCCCTTTTTGACAGAAGGGTAGCTTGGGATCCAGTGTCCACCAGTGCCAAAATTGTACATTGCCCCTGTATATGGCCCGGGGCATAGAATTTTCCCTCTTTTTCCTCAAGGGGGCAAAGATAATGTACATTTTTGGACAACTGGTGGGTTAGTTGGTTTTGGACACTGACAGGAAGGTGATTTGGGCAGGATTCTGTTTGGTGTCTTGGGAATCTGAACGAAAAAGGTGACAGCTAGATATGGGGGAAGGTTTGGGTTCTCCTGGTTCTTGTTCCAGGCTGCCCACCCCCCCTTTTTGGAGCCAGTCACCAGGATGGGTTTGAACCAGAGAATTTTCGTGCTGGTGATTCTGGGGATTGATGATCGGTGGTGCTAACTCGGTCCCCCCATCTACCCAGTCTGGATTTGGATCCTTTGGGACCCATTTTTCTTTGGGAGGAGTTCCCCCATCTCTGAAGGAGAAGATCCTTTTCCAAAGATCCTATGAGGATCCCTCTCCTTCAAACTGGAAGATTTGTACCTCCTCCTCAAAATGGGTCTTTTTGAGGTCTTTATTTCTCCTACCCCCTCTCTGCTCTTTGGGTTGCAGACTTTCGGGGGCAGGAGATTTTGGTTCCGGTTCCTGGGCTCCCAGAGGCTTTTTACAAGTGGGGAAGGAAGCTTCCTCCAAGGCTTTACACCCCCCTTACCTTTGTGCCTCCTCCCTGGGAACCGGTGGGTTTTCGGGGTTCTTCCCCCGTCATTGCTCTGGAGCACCAGGTCCTGGACTTGAAGCATTCTGCACCACCATGCTCATCTGAGGCTTCTGTTGAGCCCTCAGCATGCAACCCAGATCATGTGCCATGTTCTGGACCTGGTGCTCTAGTTGTGACACCCGCTCTGGCTGGTACGGGGTCCTCATGTGTCCCCTGGGCTGATCCCAGGAAGGGTAGCTATCCCTTCTCCCAAAATACCCCGGGTCAGAAAAGTTTGGGTACCCCTCCACCCTTGGCTTCCCCTCTCCCGGATTTGGCTGTCTGGGATCAGGACAGTGGGGAAAGAAGGATGGATTGTTTTGGGAGTTGAAGTTTGGCGGGTACCTTGGGAAGAATTTCTGTCCAGTATTTGGAGGATTACTGCCCTCCTGGGGAAAGTGAGGAGGGAAGTTCCCTGGGTTACCTGCTGTCTGGTTGGATCCCCCATTGGGCTGGAGGAGTCCATACATAACACTGGATGGGTCTATTACCCTTGTAGCGTGGGTTGATGTAGTCAGGGGAGTTAGGGGTCCCATTTGTAGGGTTGCCTCCCTGGCTCCCTGTTTGTGATTGGCCCGAGGGGCTTCTGGGTTTGGGGTTGCTTTGATTCTGTGCGGGCAGGATTTTAGGCCCCCACATCTCTAAATCTAAGATGGGGCAACCTTCACCTCCGCCACTTTAGCAGCAGCAGGTGTTGGGGCTTTTGGGATTATTTTTATTTTCCACTAGCTTTTGCACCTCATACATGCGCGTGGCTTGTTCAATGACCCAGTCTAGTGATCTTTTCTCGTGAAAGTCCCTCACTAGCTGGGTCATGATATACTTAGGGAGAGCATGAAAGAAAGTGTTTACAAATTCTTTGCTGTCTGTGCGCACCCTTCGAGTGGTCTGCGCAAAGGCATGTTTTAACTCTTGAACACATTCTTGTGGGGCCTGATCTTCCCCACATTACAAGTTCTAGGCTGCCTTGCGAGCCTCCTGAGGGTTCCTATGAATAGAAAAATGTTTCAGGATGGCCGCCCTATAAGTGGACCACCTAGAATGATTCTGATCCTCCAGCCCCGCAAAGAAGCTGGAGTACTCGGGAGAAAATGTCCACTTCACATACTGAATACAGCTTTGGCTGTCCTTCAGATGGAAAGTGTCCATCATCTGTTCAAATAACTCCAGGTGCTCCCAAACCGAATATTTTGCATTCTTGTGATAGGGTGTGATGACGCTCCTAATGGCTTTTATTTGTTTTAGGGGATCCTTGAGCAAGGCCCTCCTGACCTTGTTGGCTTTCTTAAATCGGGTGACCCTGGTCCACTCATCCTCTGACTCAGAGGCACTTCTACCAGGGGTGCCTGTCTGGTCTTCTAGGCTCTCCCGGATTTGGCGAGCTTGGGAATGGCTGGCAGAATGCAGGGGCCTAGTTTCTTGGGTCCTGTGGCACTCAGAAGAGTCTTCTGATTCTTCCTTGCTCCCAGGATTGCCTGAGTATCCCCCCCACTGTCCTAGCTGGGAACAGGTTTTCAGGATGCCCTTAGTGGGACTACCCTCATGGAGTTCCCCACTAAATTTTACCATCTGGTCTCTGGGTAAATTATATTTTTGAGGATCCATTTCTGTGACCCTCCCCTCCTTGGACTCTCCCTGATCAGAGAAGATGGCCCTAGCACTTGGGAACCCATACACGATGCCCGCCCATCCATTCTTGGGAGGTGCTGATCTGTGAGCCCCATATTCCTCATTGGATTGAAGTCTGCCATCCCCGTGGCCCGTGGCTCTTGTGCGCCAGTTGACATGGGGGTGGCAGAGTCCATGGAGTTGAAGAGATAAAAGTCTCTGGTACCAGGGTTCCTGAGGTTATGCTCAGGTGTTTCCCTCTCCCAGCGGACCTCATCTCTCTCAGCCCCTAATCCCTGTTGCCATGAAAGAATCTGGCCCTTTTGCTCTTCTATCAATGCCTTACTAGTCTCTATTAGTAGTTCCTGCATGGCTACCTGTCTGTGGAGCCTGTCATTTTTCTCACAGAGAGCCTCATTGTCTCTCTGTGCTTCCTGGGTAATTTTAGAATATTGGGCCAATGTATGCTGCAGGAGGGTTACCTCCTGAGTCCTGTCCCTACTGGCTGGTCCTTCTTTGCTACAGCATCTTCCACCCTCCTGGCGTGCTCTAACAGTTTTTCGTGGTCTTTTTGGAGTCCACCCAGTCCCTGAAGGGCCAGATGATTTTCTTCAATTTTGGTGTTTAAATAACTGACCTCCTGGCCTAAGGTGTCCCTTTCCTGAATGAGAGTACCCCTATTGTGTAGCTAGGCCTTCCCTTTGTTTCTGGAGTGCACCAACTTCTGGCGCTCTTCATCAAATCTGTCTAGGTGTTAAGGTCCTTGAGAATTAATTTATTATTTTCTTCTTTTTCTTGGTCTAGGCGGTTTTGCAGGGTGACTATTTGTTCTGCACATACTCTATTGTAGTTCAATTGCTGCACCAGCTTTTGTTGGCTCCATAGTAGTGAGTCCAAACTTTCTTGGCACTCTTTTTGCAGCGCCAGTACTTTGGAATCCTGCTGTACCTTCTCTTGCTGCAGGATATCCAGATTTCCTTTTACTGTTACCAGGTACTGTCTGGTTTCATATTCTGATTCTAGGCTCTTTTGTAGCCTTTGCTCTGCAGAGTCCAGATCAGTTTGGGCTTTTTCTAGTGATTGCACTCGCCTATTTGCCAGATATAGGTTTTCGGCATATTTCTCCTGTATTGCTCCAATATGGAGGAACAGATGTGCTGCTATTTTGGCAATTTTACTTTGCTCTTCTTTTACCTTAGAGGCCATGTACAGTTCACTCAGTGCCATGTGTAATGGACCCTGATCCTGCCATGTGTCTAATCCTGTGGCAGTGGCCTGTTCTTTAATTTCCTGCAACCAAACATTCTGATCCTGCTCTGTCCATTCACCCCTGACAAATAATTTGTGCAGTCGGTGTTCCTTTGCCATGTTAATTTCTACTAAGGTCGCCATTCCGGAAATATTAATTTCCTTTCTGATTTACAGGAGTTATTTTATTTTTGCAAACAGACCAAATTCCTTAGAGTGTTTCTATTGTAGGGTGCTTTTCACAGTGTAGCACAGTGTGGTAGCCCAACAGGGTTTATGTACCCCATCAGTTAGCAGTCTGTATTAGACTGTCACAAGTGGTATGTCTAATTCAGAAATCCTAGACGAGCCCCCAATCTATAAGTGATTTGAATCTGACACTTCACCTAAGTCAATGCCTAGCGTGTAATGCACAACTAAAGTCCTTATTTATTTATTTGTGTCTAAAAGTTATTTTATTCTGAACGATGTACCACTTATATCACGCCCCTCTCTTGGAACCCCCCTCCCCACACTGAACCAGGAATCAGGCTGGTTTGCAAAGTTACAATATTTATTTATATATTTCACAATATAATCACACTATTTTTAATAAGAATACAATGATCACCAATGGGGTGATGTCACACTAAGCAATCTCTTTAATCACAAGGAGTAATAAGGAACAAAAACAATGCAGCACAGCAATAATACTTTGGTGGGTGTATGTTCAAATCAAATAGCAATGTGGTTACTATTTCCCCGTGCACACCCCTCAACCCCCCAATATGCAATGTAGAGAGATAGGAGGAGAGAGAACAGGTTTCAGGAATGCAGAATTCAAGCAAATATATCATTCCCAATTTCCCCCCAGCAAACACAAGAGAAAAACATTGGCAAACTGTCAATGGGAGCCACTTTATCTGGTTCCAGACAAACACTAGCAATGATTTGACACTAATAAGCAATGTGCAAACTGAAATTTGTAGTCGGGTGCAATGAAAAGCTGTTTTACAGGTTTAAGATTTTGCCAAAGACGAAAATTCATGGCAAACATTTCCGTGCACGGTAATTACGGTTTTGGGTTCTATAGAAATCTTAGGGTGATAGCTACAAGCAGACACTTAAATTTCATTTCTAGCATCAAACTTGAAGAAGTTATGCACATTTTTTCGTGGAGGTTGTTTTTTTCAGATAGATGCAAATCAGAAAACAATGATGCGCTTTTAAAGGACAACAGGGGTTCTTTACACTAGGGATGGACTATGGAGAAGCAATACTACACGATAGCACAGCCACCAGAGCAGGACGCTTCTGGATCAGGTTTTTGCCTGCCGAGACGCTTGCTTTCTCCAGATGAAATATATCAGCGCAAAGATCAGTTTAACAACATTATTACAGAAGGAAGAGAGTAGAGATGAGATAGAGAGTTCAGGCAATACAAAGATATTTCTAACAATGCAGTTTTGAATATAATAGAGGATAGGTTTAGATAGGGATTGCTATGGACAGTACATAGGCTAGTGACAGTCCTATACTAAGGATACTCACTATATGGGTTTGAATAGAACCGTCAGGAATTCTGGTCAGAGATTCTGCTGTGCACACCGGACTGGGACAGGCTCCTGGGCACACTGGACTGGACTGGTCACAGCTATCTGGTCACAGCACGACTGGACTGGATCTGCAATGGCTCTCTGGGCACAGCACAGCGTGGCACAGGATTGGGTTTAATCTGCCCTTGTTGGTTATGAAGATAATTCTTTGGCAGGCAAGCAGTTACAGCACAGCCTGGCTGTTTCTTTTGTTTCCCCTTTAAGTTTGTGGGATGGGTTCTGGAAGTTAAGGCCCAGCTGAAAGTGGTTCAGCTATGCATTGAGCCTTTCTGCTTGCAACATTTCTGGAGTCTGGAACAAGGAATATGGATGGATCTCCTGCAGGGTGTTTTGCCAAGATTGGGATGGTGGGTGGATCTGTTTGTCTTTCTAAGTCCTCACCTTTCTCTGTTTATGCATTTGATAAAGGGTTGTGTATGCTGGATTATCCAAAGCGTGCCCCCTAGGTTGGCTGTAGGTTAGAATCTTCCCTCACCCTTGATTGGAGGAGAAAACAGGGCGTCACCATGATGGTGTGGTTTTATGAGTCAGGGAATCCTCCCCTTGCCTTTTGAACATGAAATCTACTTTTATTATAACACATATTTACAATTTTGCAGACTTTATAACAATAACATATCTAGATCACATATTTTGTGGAGAAAGTGCTCTTCCAAGCCCCGTCTTTGGAGAATCTTGTATCCGCTTATGACAGAATTCTGCCCTTTTGGGCCAAAACACAATATCTAGTTTGTCCAAAAATGTGTACAACTGTGCGCATTGCATATGGGCATTAGTGTGTGAAGTCCCATACTTTGGACATAATTACGTTTGCTATAAAACCTCAAGTTCTGGCTTCTCTTAAAATGTGCAGCCAAAATTTTGATTCAGAAGTCCGGGGTTTCCATATTTTTTACCATTGTCCACAGTAAATTATCAGTCTTTTTAGAAATATGCTTTTGGTCCATTGTGAATAAACAAATGTTGTCTGTCACCCGCCTCCTTTTCCTGCTTGCAGTTCAGGAGCAATCTCCGCCCCCTCCCTTCTGGCAGAGGCCCTTTACGATGCATCCTGATTAGCATCTCCTTTCCTGAGAGGAAGTCCATTGTGTCCTTCGCAGAGCAGCCCAAGTGCTCCTCCCCTCTTAATCAAAACATGAATGTGAGTTGGTGGTCTAGAGAGCAGAAGGGAGGTGCCTTGCCCTGTGGGGGAAGTTGTTTGTAGTTTTGTGAGTCAGGCTTACTTTAAATGTAATTTTCTTACATTTTTCTTTGTTTAAACTAAACCTGCAATTTTAAAACAAACATCTAGAACACTGATTCTAGGCTCTAAACCATGAAGTTTAAATAGTTACAACCTAGGTTACTCTTGATAACAGGTCACTTAGATTTTAGACATTAGATCTTAATGGTACAAGTTTACAGTTTTAATGCAGGCTTTTCAAATAGTCATTCAGGCAGCCTTCTGGTATTGTGCCCAAATTTTGACAGATCCCACAGGCAGGCCTCTTTTGCTGAGGGTGTTTAGATGATCAATTCAGCTTTCCAGGATATTGCAATTTCACAATGATTTCTTGAACTCAGTAAAATGTGACACCCAGCAAGAAGATTGGGTGTTTGTGAGTGTTTTTGGACCAGCATTCTGTATTTTCAGCAACCAAGGAAAAGATTTAAAATGCAAGATTTCGGATTTCTTTCAGCAAGCCCTGATTTTCATGTAGGGCACAAATTCCATAGGTTTTGGCGCGCATAGTGGTTTTGTGGCCGTTTTGATGATTCTGGTGCCACCAGGACACAGGGTAGAGCATAAGTGGGTTAAGACATCCCACAGTTTCTGCTTTGCTAAGTTTCTGGGGTCTGCAGCAAGGAAGATATAGAGTTCAGCAGCAGGGTGCTCCACCAGTATCAGGATAGTGAGTAAATCTGTCTGTCTTTCTAAGTGGTGAGCTGTCTCTATTTATGCTATGATAAAGGGTGTGTGGGCTGGTTGATCCTAAACACTGGAGTAATGCCAGGGTCTGTGGGAATTGTTGTTGTGTGGATGTCCGTGCAACCACAGTCATATGAGTCCACTGCAAAGAGATCTTGAAAATCTAACAAAACTTGTTTCAATGTTTGCTTTTGCTCCAGAGTCTCGCAGGCATCGGCTAGGTTGACTCTCTCTTCAACCATCTGTCTGAAGCCTGGGAAGACTTCTGGTTTGGCTATCTCAGCGGCCTCCTCCAGCTGGGTGGAGAAGTCCCTGGTTAAAGGATTGACTTGGACTAATGGCTTCAGGTGGGGAAGGCAGTCCTTGTGGACTTGAAAGATCACCTCATCCCTCTTGAAGTCAGAGGTCACATCTTCTTTACCGTAAGGGCAGGAAGAGTACAAGAGGAAATTCCCCCCATGCCGGGTGGAGATCCTTTCTGGTGTTGTGTCATCGTCGCTATCACTGTCAAAACAGTCCTTGGGGATGGGTCCTAACAGTTAATTACCTAAATCTATGGAAAAATGTCAATCATCAACCGCCATTCCAATAATGGTGCCTACGACTAGAGCGATACTCTTTAAGTCGCTGTTACCCACCTCTATTGGAATGGTGTCATGTTCTATGTTGACTAGTGGTGTTGGGTTTACCCCCAATCCTTGCTGTTGGGAGTGGGCATTAAGCTGAATATAGGCAACAGGGTTTTCCAGTTTCTGTCCTCTTTTAACTTTCACTTCCAGTGAGAATTGTCCGGTCCGTTCTGGGATGATGACTTCCTCTCCAATCTCAATTTCAAATGCATAAGGCAGCAGTTGAGCTGACCTAAATGCTTTCTCTGGGTCATCAAAGTCTGTGGGATTACCCGCTAATCGGGACCAAGCTTTGAAGTTTATTAGGTCCAAACTAATGGCAAAGCGATTGAGAATGTCACTGCCCAAGTAAAAGGCGGCAGGGACATCTCGCACGACCCAACAATTATGGACTATGCTCTTGTTGTCTATGGAAATTCTCAGCATACACCTGCTAGGCAGGAGATGTTTGGAATTGGGTGTTTCCAGGTCCATTTCCCATTTGCCTTAACATTTTAAATGTGGGAATGGCAGGATCTTTTGGGAGTTTGCGGAACATGGCTTCGCTGATGAAGCTCTTACCGTTGTTCACACACACTCGGGCGAGAACAGAGTCCTTCCCTTCATTTAACTGAATAGTGATGAACAACTGCTCTCCAATTTTCTGAATATCAGCCAAGCTTTTAGCTGATTTCTCTTTTCTTTCTGGACTATAGGAGTGGGATTTTCTGATTGTGAATTTGTAAAGAATTTCAGAGTGTTTCCTTCCAGTGTGCAATGCCACCTTAGACTGGAACTATTATGACGGGGTGCTTCACCTTGTGTCACCCAATTTTAATATCCAAATCCGCAATCCCCTTGACGGGAATTTCCTTCCCGTCGAAGTTCTGAAGTTGTCCAGGAAGAGGGGTGAGAGGAATTTGGTGATTCTCCCCCCTTCCCGAATTCAGTTAATCAAACGCCCTTTTTGACAGAAGGGTAGCTTGGGATCCAGTGTCCACCAGTGCCAAAATTGTACATTGCCCCTGTATTTGGCCCGGGGCATAGAATTTTCCCTCTTTTTCCTCAAGGGGGCAAAGATAATGTACATTTTTGGACAACTGGTAGGTTAGTTGGTTTTGGACACTGACAGGAAGGTGATTTGGGCAGGATTCTGTTTGGTGTCTTGGGAATCTGAACGAAAAAGGTGACAGCTAGATATGGGGGAAGGTTTGGGTTCTCCTGGTTCTTGTTCCAGGCTGCCCACCCCCCCTTTTTGGAGCCAGTCACCAGGATGGGTTTGAACCAGAGAATTTTCGTGCTGGTGATTCTGGGGATTGATGATCGGTGGTGCTAACTCGGTCCCCCCATCTACCCAGTCTGGATTTGGATCCTTTGGGACCCATTTTTCTTTGGGAGGAGTTCCCCCATCTCTGAAGGAGAAGATCCTTTTCCAAAGATCCTATGAGGATCCCTCTCCTTCAAACTGGAAGATTTGTACCTCCTCCTCAAAATGGGTCTTTTTGAGGTCTTTATTTCTCCTACCCCCTCTCTGCTCTTTGGGTTGCAGACTTTCGGGGGCAGGAGATTTTGGTTCCGGTTCCTGGGCTCCCAGAGGCTTTTTACAAGTGGGGAAGGAAGCTTCCTCCAAGGCTTTACACCCCCTTACCTTTGTGCCTCCTCCCTGGGAACCGGTGGGTTTTCGGGGTTCTTCCCCTGTCATTGCTCTGGAGCACCAGGTCCTGGACTTGAAGCATTCTGCACCACCATGCTCATCTGAGGCTTCTGTTGAGCCCTCAGCATGCAACCCAGATCATGTGCCATGTTCTGGACCTGGTGCTCTAGTTGTGACACCCGCTCTGGCTGGTACGGGGTCCTCATGTGTCCCCTGGGCTGATCCCAGGAAGGGTAGCTATCCCTTCTCCCAAAATACCCCGGGTCAGAAAAGTTTGGGTACCCCTCCACCCTTGGCTTCCCCTCTCCCGGATTTGGCTTTCTGGGATCAGGACAGTGGGGAAAGAAGGATGGATTGTTTTGGGAGTTGAAGTTTGGCGGGTACCTTGGGAAGAATTTCTGTCCAGTATTTGGAGGATTACTGCCCTCCTGGGGAAAGTGAGGAGGGAAGTTCCCTGGGTTACCTGCTGTCTGGTTGGATCCCCCATTGGGCTGGAGGAGTCCATACATAACACTGGATGGGTCTATTACCCTTGTAGCGTGGGTTGATGTAGTCAGGGGAGTTAGGGGTCCCATTTGTAGGGTTGCCTCCCTGGCTCCCTGTTTGTGATTGGCCCGAGGGCCTTCTGGGTTTGGGGTTGCTTTGATTCTGTGCGGGCAGGATTTTAGGCCCCCACATCTCTAAATCTAAGATGGGGCAACCTTCACCTCCGCCACTTTAGCAGCAGCAGGTGTTGGGGCTTTTGGGATTATTTTTATTTTCCACTAGCTTTTGCACCTCATACATGCGCGTGGCTTGTTCAATGACCCAGTCTAGTGATCTTTTCTCGTGAAAGTCCCTCACTAGCTGGGTCATGATATACTTAGGGAGAGCATGAAAGAAAGTGTTTACAAATTCTTTGCTGTCTGTGCGCACCCTTCGAGTGGTCTGCGCAAAGGCATGTTTTAACTCTTGAACACATTCTTGTGGGGCCTGATCTTCCCCACATTACAAGTTCTAGGCTGCCTTGCGAGCCTCCTGAGGGTTCCTATGAATAGAAAAATGTTTCAGGATGGCCGCCCTATAAGTGGACCACCTAGAATGATTCTGATCCTCCAGCCCCGCAAAGAAGCTGGAGTACTCGGGAGAAAATGTCCACTTCACATACTGAATACAGCTTTGGCTGTCCTTCAGATGGAAAGTGTCCATCATCTGTTCAAATAACTCCAGGTGCTCCCAAACCGAATATTTTGCATTCTTGTGATAGGGTGTGATGACGCTCCTAATGGCTTTTATTTGTTTTAGGGGATCCTTGAGCAAGGCCCTCCTGACCTTGTTGGCTTTCTTAAATCGGGTGACCCTGGTCCACTCATCCTCTGACTCAGAGGCACTGCTACCAGGGGTGCCTGTCTGGTCTTCTAGGCTCTCCCGGATTTGGCGAGCTTGGGAATGGCTGGCAGAATGCAGGGGCCTAGTTTCTTGGGTCCTGTGGCACTCAGAAGAGTCTTCTGATTCTTCCTTGCTCCCAGGATTGCCTGAGTATCCCCCCCACTGTCCTAGCTGAGAACAGGTTTTCAGGATGCCCTTAGTGGGACTACCCTCATGGAGTTCCCCACTAAATTTTACCATCTGGTCTCTGGGTAAATTATATTTTTGAGGATCCATTTCTGTGACCCTCCCCTCCTTGGACTCTCCCTGATCAGAGAAGATGGCCCTAGCACTTGGGAACCCATACACGATGCCCGCCCATCCATTCTTGGGAGGTGCTGATCTGTGAGCCCCATATTCCTCATTGGATTGAAGTCTGCCATCCCCGTGGCCCGTGGCTCTTGTGAGCCAGTTGACATGGGGGTGGCAGAGTCCATGGAGTTGAAGAGATAAAAGTCTCTGGTACCAGGGTTCCTGAGGTTATGCTCAGGTGTTTCCCTCTCCCAGCGGACCTCATCTCTCTCAGCCCCTAATCCCTGTTGCCATGAAAGAATCTGGCCCTTTTGCTCTTCTATCAATGCCTTACTAGTCTCTATTAGTAGTTCCTGCATGGCTACCTGTCTGTGGAGCCTGTCATTTTTCTCACAGAGAGCCTCATTGTCTCTCTGTGCTTCCTGGGTAATTTTAGAATATTGGGCCAATGTATGCTGCAGGAGGGTTACCTCCTGAGTCCTGTCCCTACTGGCTGGTCCTTCTTTGCTACAGCATCTTCTACCATCCTGGCGTGCTCTAACAGTTTTTCGTGGTCTTTTTGGAGTCCACCAAGTCCCTGAAGGGCCAGATGATTTTCTTCAATTTTGGTGTTTAAATAACTGACCTCCTGGCCTAAGGTGTCCCTTTCCTGAATGAGAGTACCCCTATTGTGTAGCTAGGCCTTCCCTTTGTTTCTGGAGTGCACCAACTTCTGGCGCTCTTCATCAAATCTGTCTAGGTGTTAAGGTCCTTGAGAATTAATTTATTATTTTCTTCTTTTTCTTGGTCTAGGCGGTTTTGCAGGGTGACTATTTGTTCTGCACATACTCTATTGTAGTTCAATTGCTGCACCAGCTTTTGTTGGCTCCATAGTAGTGAGTCCAAACTTTCTTGGCACTCTTTTTGCAGCGCCAGTACTTTGGAATCCTGCTGTACCTTCTCTTGCTGCAGGATATCCAGATTTCCTTTTACTGTTACCAGGTACTGTCTGGTTTCATATTCTGATTCTAGGCTCTTTTGTAGCCTTTGCTCTGCAGAGTCCATATCAGTTTGGGCTTTTTCTAGTGATTGCACTCGCCTATTTGCCAGATATAGGTTTTCGGCATATTTCTCCTGTATTGCTCCAATATGGAGGAACAGATGTGCTGCTATTTTGCAAATTTTACTTTGCTCTTCTTTTACCTTAGAGGCCATGTACAGTTCACTCAGTGCCATGTGTAATGGACCCTGATCCTGCCATATGTCTAATCATGTGGCAGTGGCCTGTTCTTTAACTTCCTGCAACCAAACATTCTGATCCTGCTCTGTCCATTCACCCCTGACAAATAATTTGTGCAGTCGGTGTTCCTTTGCCATGTTAATTTCTACTAAGGTCGCCATTCCGGAAATATTAATTTCCTTTCTGACTTACAGGAGTTATTTTATTTTTGCAAACAGACCAAATTCCTTAGAGTGTTTCTATTGTAGGGTGCTTTTCACAGTGTAGCACAGTGTGGTAGCCAACAGGGTTTATGTACCCCATCAGTTAGCAGTCTGTATTAGACTGTCACAAGTGGTATGTCTAATTCAGAAATCCTAGACGAGCCCCCAATCTATAAGTGATTTGAATCTGACACTTCACCTAAGTCAATGCCTAGCGTGTAATGCACAACTAAAGTCCTTATTTATTTATTTGTGTCTAAAAGTTATTTTATTCTGAACGATGTACCACTTATATCACGCCCCTCTCTTGGAACCCCCCTCCCCACACTGAACCAGGAATCAGGCTGGTTTGCAAAGTTACAATATTTATTTATATATTTCACAATATAATCACACTATTTTTAATAAGAATACAATGATCACCAATGGGGTGATGTCACACTAAGCAATCTCTTTAATCACAAGGAGTAATAAGGAACGAAAACAATGCAGCACAGCAATAATACTTTGGTGGGTGTATGTTCAAATCAAATAGCAATGTGGTTACTATTTCCCCCTGCACACCCCTCAACCCCCCAATATGCAATGTAGAGAGATAGGAGGAGAGAGAACAGGTTTCAGGAATGCAGAATTCAAGCAAATATATCAATCCCAATTTCCCCCCAGCAAACACAAGAGAAAAACATTGGCAAACTGTCAATGGGAGCCACTTTATCTGGTTCCAGACAAACACTAGCAATGATTTGACACTAATAAGCAATGTGCAAACTGAAATTTGTAGTCGGGTGCAATGAAAAGCTGTTTTACAGGTTTAAGATTTTGCCAAAGACGAAAATTCATGGCAAACATTTCCGTGCACGGTAATTACGGTTTTGGGTTCTATAGAAATCTTAGGGTGATAGCTACAAGCAGACACTTAAATTTCATTTCTAGCATCAAACTTGAAGAAGTTATGCACATTTTTTCCGTGGAGGTTGTTTTTTTCAGATAGATGCAAATCAGAAAACAATGATGCGCTTTTAAAGGACAACAGGGGTTCTTTACACTAGGGATGGACTATGGAGAAGCAATACTACACGATAGCACAGCCACCAGAGCAGGACGCTTCTGGATCAGGTTTTTGCCTGCCGAGACGCTTGCTTTCTCCAGATGAAATATATCAGCGCAAAGATCAGTTTAACAACATTATTACAGAAGGAAGAGAGCAGAGATGAGATAGAGAGTTCAGGCAATACAAAGATATTTCTAACAATGCAGTTTTGAATATAATAGAGGATAGATTTAGATAGGGATTGCTATGGACAGTACATAGGCTAGTGACAGTCCTATACTAAGGATACTCACTATATGGGTTTGAATAGAACCGTCAGGAATTCTGGTCAGAGATTCTGCTGTGCACACCGGACTGGGACAGGCTCCTGGGCACACTGGACTGGACTGGTCACAGCTATCTGGTCACAGCACGACTGGACTGGATCTGCAATGGCTCTCTGGGCACAGCACAGCGTGGCACAGGATTGGGTTTAATCTGCCCTTGTTGGTTATGAAGAGAATTCTTTGGCAGGCAAGCAGTTACAGCACAGCCTGGCTGTTTCTTTTGTTTCCCCTTTAAGTTTGTGGGATGGGTTCTGGAAGTTAAGGCCCAGCTGAAAGTGGTTCAGCTATGCATTGAGCCTTTCTGCTTGCAACATTTCTGGAGTCTGGAACAAGGAATATGGATGGATCTCCTGCAGGGTGTTTTGCCAAGATCGGGATGGTGGGTGGATCTGTTTGTCTTTCTAAGTCCTCACCTTTCTCTATTTATGCATTTGATAAAGGGTTGTGTATGCTGGATTATCCAAAGCGTGCCCCCTAGGTTGGCTGTAGGTTAGAATCTTCCCTCACCCTTGATTGGAGGAGAAAACAGGGCGTCACCATGATGGTGTGGTTTTATGAGTCAGGGAATCCTCCCCTTGCCTTTTGAACATGAAATCTACTTTTATTATAACACATATTTACAATTTTGCAGACTTTATAACAATAACATATCTAGATCACATATTTTGTGGAGAAAGTGCTCTTCCAAGCCCCGTCGTTGGAGAATCTTGTATCCGCTTATGACAGAATTCTGCCCTTTTGGGCCAAAACACAATATCTAGTTTGTCCAAAAATGTGTACAACTGTGCGCATTGCATATGGGCATTAGTGTGTGAAGTCTCATACTTTGGACATAATTACGTTTGCTATAAAACCTCAAGTTCTGGCTTCTCTTAAAATGTGCAGCCAAAATTTTGATTCAGAAGTCCGGGGTTTCCATATTTTTTACCATTGTCCACAGTAAATTATCAGTCTTTTTAGAAATATGCTTTTGGTCCATTGTGAATAAACAAATGTTGTCTGTCACCCGCCTCCTTTTCGTGCTTGCAGTTCAGGAGCAATCTCCGCCCCCTCCCTTCTGGCAGAGGCCCTTTACGATGCATCCTGATTAGCATCTCCTTTCCTGAGAGGAAGTCCATTGTGTCCTTCGCAGAGCAGCCCAAGTGCTCCTCCCCTCTTAATCAAAACATGAATGTGAGTTGGTGGTCTAGAGAGCAGAAGGGAGGTGCCTTGCCCTGTGGGGGAAGTTGTTTGTAGTTTTGTGAGTCAGGCTTACTTTAAATGTAATTTTCTTACATTTTTCTTTGTTTAAACTAAACCTGCAATTTTAAAACAAACATCTAGAACACTGATTCTAGGCTCTAAACCATGAAGTTTAAATAGTTACAACCTAGGTTACTCTTGATAACAGGTCACTTAGATTTTAGACATTAGATCTTAATGGTACAAGTTTACAGTTTTAATGTAGGCTTTTCAAATAGTCATTCAGGCAGCCTTCTGGTATTGTGCCCAAATTTTGACAGATCCCACAGGCAGGCCTCTTTTGCTGAGGGTGTTTAGATGATCAATTCAGCTTTCCAGGATATTGCAATTTCACAATGATTTCTTGAACTCAGTAAAATGTGACACCCAGCAAGAAGATTGGGTGTTTGTGAGTGTTTTTGGACCAGCATTCTGTATTTTCAGCAACCAAGGAAAAGATTTAAAATGCAAGATTTCGGATTTCTTTCAGCAAGCCCTGATTTTCATGTAGGCTCCATTTTTCCTTGTTGTGCAGCCCAATGACATGCTTCAGGAGTGTGGTCTCTGTCCCACCGCTGACAACATGCATGGTAGGCTTGGCAGCCATCTTTTTTTGATTTGTAGGGCACAAATTCCATAGGTTTTGGCGCGCATAGTGGTTTTGTGGCCGTTTTGATGATTCTGGTGCCACCAGGACACAGGGTAGAGCATAAGTGGGTTAAGACATCCCACAGTTTCTGCTTTGCTAAGTTTCTGGGGTCTGCAGCAAGGAAGATATAGAGTTCAGCAGCAGGGTGCTCCACCAGTATCAGGATAGTGAGTAAATCTGTCTGTCTTTCTGAGTGGTGAGCTGTCTCTATTTATGCTATGATAAAGGGTGTGTGGGCTGGTTGATCCTAAACACTGGAGTAATGCCAGGGTCTGTGGGAATTGTTGTTGTGTGGATGTCCGTGCAACCACAGTCATATGAGTCCACTGCAAAGAGATCTTGAAAATCTAACAAAACTTGTTTCAATGTTTGCTTTTGCTCCAGAGTCTCGCAGGCATCGGCTAGGTTGACTCTCTCTTCAACCATCTGTCTGAAGCCTGGGAAGACTTCTGGTTTGGCTATCTCAGCGGCCTCCTCCAGCTGGGTGGAGAAGTCCCTGGTTAAAGGATTGACTTGGACTAATGGCTTCAGGTGGGGAAGGCAGTCCTTGTGGACTTGAAAGATCACCTCATCCCTCTTGAAGTCAGAGGTCACATCTTCTTTACCGTAAGGGCAGGAAGAGTACAAGAGGAAATTCCCCCCATGCCGGGTGGAGATCCTTTCTGGTGTTGTGTCATCGTCGCTATCACTGTCAAAACAGTCCTTGGGGATGGGTCCTAACAGTTAATTACCTAAATCTATGGAAAAATGTCAATCATCAACCGCCATTCCAATAATGGTGCCTACGACTAGAGCGATACTCTTTAAGTCGCTGTTACCCACCTCTATTGGAATGGTGTCATGTTCTATGTTGACTAGTGGTGTTGGGTTTACCCCCAATCCTTGCTGTTGGGAGTGGGCATTAAGCTGAATATAGGCAACAGGGTTTTCCAGTTTCTGTCCTCTTTTAACTTTCACTTCCAGTGAGAATTGTCCGGTCCGTTCTGGGATGATGACTTCCTCTCCAAACTCAATTTCAAATGCATAAGGCAGCAGTTGAGCTGACCTAAATGCTTTCTCTGGGTCATCAAAGTCTGTGGGATTACCCGCTAATCGGGACCAAGCTTTGAAGTTTATTAGGTCCAAACTAATGGCAAAGCGATTGAGAATGTCACTGCCCAAGTAAAAGGCGGCAGGGACATCTCGCACGACCCAACAATTATGGACTATGCTCTTGTTGTCTATGGAAATTCTCAGCATACACCTGCTAGGCAGGAGATGTTTGGAATTGGGTGTTTCCAGGTACATTTCCCATTTGCCTTAACATTTTAAATGTGGGAATGGCAGGATCTTTTGGGAGTTTGCGGAACATGGCTTCGCTGATGAAGCTCTTACCGTTGTTCACACACACTCGGGCGAGAACAGAGTCCTTCCCTTCATTTAACTGAATAGTGATGAACAACTGCTCTCCAATTTTCTGAATATCAGCCAAGCTTTTAGCTGATTTCTCTTTTCTTTCTGGACTATAGGAGTGGGATTTTCTGATTGTGAATTTGTAAAGAATTTCAGAGTGTTTCCTTCCAGTGTGCAATGCCACCTTAGACTGGAACTATTATGACGGGGTGCTTCACCTTGTGTCACCCAATTTTAATATCCAAATCCGCAATCCCCTCGACGGAAATTTCCTTCCCGTCGAAGTTCTGAAGTTGTCCAGGAAGAGGGGTGAGAGGAATTTGGTAATTCTCCCCCCTTCCCGAATTCAGTTAATCGAACGCCCTTTTTGACAGAAGGGTAGCTTGGGATCCAGTGTCCACCAGTGCCAAAATTGTACATTGCCCCTGTATTTGGCCCGGGGCATAGGATTTTCCCTCTTTTTCCTCAAGGGGGCAAAGATAATGTACATTTTTGGACAACTGGTGGGTTAGTTGGTTTTGGACACTGACAGGAAGGTGATTTGGGCAGGATTCTGTTTGGTGTCTTGGGAATCTGAACGAAAAAGGTGACAGCTAGATATGGGGGAAGGTTTGGGTTCTCCTGGTTCTTGTTCCAGGCTGCCCACCCCCCCTTTTTGGAGCCAGTCACCAGGATGGGTTTGAACCAGAGAATTTTCGTGCTGGTGATTCTGGGGATTGATGATCAGTGGTGCTAACTCGGTCCCCCCATCTACCCAGTCTGGATTTGGATCCTTTGGGACCCATTTTTCTTTGGGAGGAGTTCCCCCATCTCTGAAGGAGAAGATCCTTTTCCAAAGATCCTATGAGGATCCCTCTCCTTCAAACTGGAAGATTTGTACCTCCTCCTCAAAATGGGTCTTTTTGAGGTCTTTATTTCTCCTACCCCCTCTCTGCTCTTTGGGTTGCAGACTTTCGGGGGCAGGAGATTTTGGTTCCGGTTCCTGGGCTGCCAGGGGCTTTTTACAAGTGGGGAAGGAAGCTTCCTCCGAGGCTTTACACCCCCCTTACCTTTGTGCCTCCTCCCTGGGAACCGGTGGGTTTTCGGGGTTCTTCCCCCGTCATTGCTCTGGAGCATCAGGTCCTGGACTTGAAGCATTCTGCACCACCATGCTCATCTGAGGCTTCTGTTGAGCCCTCAGCATGCAACCCAGATCATGTGCCATGTTCTGGACCTGGTGCTCTAGTTGTGACACCCGCTCTGGCTGGTACGGGGTCCTCATGTGTCCCCTGGGCTGATCCCAGGAAGGGTAGCTATCCCTTCTCCCAAAATACCCCGGGTCAGAAAAGTTTGGGTACCCCTCCACCCTTGGCTTCCCCTCTCCCGGATTTGGCTGTCTGGGATCAGGACAGTGGGGAAAGAAGGATGGATTGTTTTGGGAGTTGAAGTTTGGCGGGTACCTTGGGAAGAATTTCTGTCCAGTATTTGGAGGATTACTGCCCTCCTGGGGAAAGTGAGGAGGGAAGTTCCCTGGGTTACCTGCTGTCTGGTTGGATCCCCCATTGGGCTGGAGGAGTCCATACATAACACTGGATGGGTCTATTACCCTTGTAGCGTGGGTTGATGTAGTCAGGGGAGTTAGGGGTCCCATTTGTAGGGTTGCCTCCCTGGCTCCCTGTTTGTGATTGGCCCGAGGGCCTTCTGGGTTTGGGGTTGCTTTGATTCTGTGCGGGCAGGATTTTAGGCCCCCACATCTCTAAATCTAAGATGGGGCAACCTTCACCTCCGCCACTTTAGCAGCAGCAGGTGTTGGGGCTTTTGGGATTATTTTTATTTTCCACTAGCTTTTGCACCTCATACATGCGCGTGGCTTGTTCAATGACCCAGTCTAGTGATCTTTTCTCGTGAAAGTCCCTCACTAGCTGGGTCATGATATACTTAGGGAGAGCATGAAAGAAAGTGTTTACAAATTCTTTGCTGTCTGTGCGCACCCTTCGAGTGGTCTGCGCAAAGGCATGTTTTAACTCTTGAACACATTCTTGTGGGGCCTGATCTTCCCCACATTACAAGTTCTAGGCTGCCTTGCGAGCCTCCTGAGGGTTCCTATGAATAGAAAAATGTTTCAGGATGGCCGCCCTATAAGTGGACCACCTAGAATGATTCTGATCCTCCAGCCCCGCAAAGAAGCTGGAGTACTCTGGAGAAAATGTCCACTTCACATACTGAATACAGCTTTGGCTGTCCTTCAGATGGAAAGTGTCCATCATCTGTTCAAATAACTCCAGGTGCTCCCAAACCGAATATTTTGCATTCTTGTGATAGGGTGTGATGACGCTCCTAATGGCTTTTATTTGTTTTAGGGGATCCTTGAGCAAGGCCCTCCTGACCTTGTTGGCTTTCTTAAATCGGGTGACCCTGGTCCACTCATCCTCTGACTCAGAGGCACTGCTACCAGGGGTGCCTGTCTGGTCTTCTAGGCTCTCCCGGATTTGGCGAGCTTGGGAATGGCTGGCAGAATGCAGGGGCCTAGTTTCTTGGGTCCTGTAGCACTCAGAAGAGTCTTCTGATTCTTCCTTGCTCCCAGGATTGCCTGAGTATCCCCCGCACTGTCCTAGCTGGGAACAGGTTTTCAGGATGCCCTTAGTGGGACTACCCTCATGGAGTTCCCCA